>NW_023596461.1:358169-500669 GCF_011947565.3 Pollicipes pollicipes
AGAACAGAGAGGAGGGGAGAGTGAGGAAGATGAGAGAGAGTTGAGGAGAGGCGAGAAGAGAGAGGAGGATAGGAGAGACAGAGAGAGAGAGAGAGAGTCGAGAGAGAGAGAGGAGAGAGAGAGGAGAGAGAGAGAGAGAGAAAGAGGGAGAGATAGAGAGAGAGAAGCAAGCAGTACGGTGGGGCCGTGATCGAAATCATTACAACTTGAGAGACATATTGTTCACAAAATTTGAAATCATTGGGGCTTTTAAAGAACTGTTTCATATTTGTATGCGGCTGTGAACTGAGATACCAATTTTGAAGAGCAGTCAGTTCAGAACCACACCCTTTTAGCCACTTCAGCCCTCTTTCTTCTGGGCTTGAGGCCCGCGAATTTCTGCAGACTTTTTCGCGTATACTATCTGAAGGCCAACCAGACATGCATACCGCAATACAAACGTCACGCAAATACCGCCACTCCAGTGGCCATGTAGTGCTCAATGTCAAGGAAAGCATAATCATCGAGTTGTTCATGTCTGACGCACGTCAGCACTCTTCGTGACAGCGATGGCCGCCGGTTGCTTTCAACCAGTGTAGTGCGTCGAGTGCATGTTTCTAACACGAATGACGTATTGTGCTACGTAATTCAGGACTTTGAGGTGTAATGTGCGCTGTTGATGAAAATAAAATGAGAATCATAGATAATACATCACTTTTGCTATTGCTTCGATAAAGACGTGTAGCCGAAATATTAACCCACCTATATCTCCATTATGATGGTTTTTCTCCGAGGAATAATGCTATTCCTACTGTCTCCTCTATATGAATAATGTTATTCGCGAATGCACCGAACAACTTACGTAGGAATGTGAATCGAATACCTTAAGATTGGCGCCATAATCGGGAGTGCGAATTAAGTCAATAATAGCCGTTGTCAGGTTAAATAAATGCACCAAAAAGGGTTTTTTAAACGTTTTCATTAAGCACCTCCCAAGTTTTAGTATCTCCTAAACGCCCTGACAAAGGAACTGTATTCATGTAATGCAATTGACACGTAATAGGTAAACCGCGATAACAAAATAGTGTCCAAAAAGAGTAGGTTTGTAATATAAAACGAGACTCTTCTTAGACATCTCTTCAGCACACGTCTTCAGTTTACCAAAATTATATGTAAATACTAGGGGTGGCAATCGACAACATGAATCGGTCGAGGGCGCTGAATACGGCTGTTGCTGTTGCCATTGCTATTTAAACTGGTGCTGTGTGGAGTAAGGCGGGCTTTGAGGATCATTTCATTCAAGGATCATTCATCTTGGACCATGTTAAGGTATGTGAGCATTGTAATCCCTATTTGTACTGTAAGCAGGCTCTGTGTGTGCTATAAGTAAGCACTGTAAGTACTACATCCTTACGGCCAGGCGCTTTTCAAAGACATAAGAGTTTGTTTTGTCGTGTTTGCGCCAAAGAGACCAGCAAACATTTCTCATAAGTTTTGAAAAGTTTAATAGAAAGTGATATGGCATCAGAGCTGTGCATAAAAATATGGTACTGATTATAGCCGGCTAACCGCACATTTATCAAATTAGGCGTGTTTATAAACATGCTCTTAAATCTCCGCGAAGCATTTCCAGCCGCATCCCGCTGATAAAAGAAGTGTGATTAGACAAGAAATGATAAAAAGGTTTTAAAAGCTAAGCACCCTATTTCTTTGTGAAAACGGCTATTATGAAATAATTGGCAAACTAATAAGAAAATCGCGAGATAGGGGTAAATCGCGAATACATCAAGATATTCGGTTTCAATAAACACGCACCAGCAAACATCCCCACCTGTCGGCGAGTTGAAATATGCAGGTTTGTCCGTCCGATACAGTGGCAAAAAAGACGCTCCATGTCGTAATCATACAATGATACATTAAGAAATCCAAACTGAACGGTAACATTTTATTGCCTAGAACAATCTTTTAGGCTTAAAAGGAATGCTCCACATATAAAGATATTGAAGCGCAAACATCATACGTGATAAAATAAGCCCACTTGAAACTATTTGTACACTCTTAAACCGAAGAGATCGCTTAAAACAACAAGATATCTCCACTTAGGCGATATGCTCTGCATTACGTCACTGTTTGATTGCGTCATGGAAGGCATGGAGGACGCTGAGGTTCTGCCAAACCGACCGTGCGAAATTGCCACCCTAGCTCTCACATGTAGTACTTCAGTCTCATGAGAAGTGGCCTTTGCGGTGCTGGTGGTGATTGCGGAACCGAATATTGTCATGCGTCTGTGTTTTGACCCTTTCTCGTGGTATTATTGCGAATTTATCTATGAGGTTTAGACGCATGCTTCTATTTACATACTCGGCTATGTCGCTATTTTAAATTCTTTAATAAAAACCTTATTTCCGTAATAAGTAGGAACCATGCCCAACTTCCTGCATTATGTAGCACAAAACGTGAATCGCAAGTGACGTTTGTACAACTTGCACAACATTGATTGGAAGCCAGTTGACGTCCGTTATGTTTGGAAATCGAGCTAACGAACGCCAGATATGAACGACTCGACGATTATATTTCTCTTGGCCTTGAAAGCCGCATGACGAATGGGGTGGCAAGATTTGTATGACGTATCTACGGTGCTATGGATGCCTGAATGACCTTGAAATGGTCTTCGCGAAAAAGCCTACCTATCTTTCCTGGCCTGTGGCTCAGAAACCGTAGGGTTTCAGGTCTTAAGAAGGGCAGGGCTGTGAGATGCGCCGAATGATCTTTAAGATGACTGTTTGAATCAAAAGCCCCCAAGAGCTAAAAGTAAGTTTATGCCATCATATCTAATGCTTGCATCAGTATTTCAAGTGTCAAACATTCCCTTAAAGGAAATTTTGACACATCCACACTAGTCCCAACCACGGGGAGCCACATACCAATGATATTTAGTGTACTTTTTAGAAATATCGATCCACGATATCAGCTCCCAGTTTACAAAGTGATTTCGAATTCATGGACATGTCCGAATTTATCGCACAAGCATGCACAACCGTTGGATCCATTGACGGTTCGGGGGCTGGGGTTATATTCCACATTTTCTTCCTCGCACGTAACCGTCTTCTCTGTTATGGTAAAATGTGGGCGGCCAGACAAGAAAAGTTATCTTAGCTTCATCTTCCAGCCTGCTCCCGTTCTCGTCGCCGCAAGCAAAGTGCTTGTGGCATCTAAGAAACGCCGCAAGAATGCGCTATGTTGTCCGAGAAAGGAAACCAAGCATATTGGTCCCGGGACAAGAATAAGACACCTCGATTTGATCGGGGCCAGTTTAAGCACATGTCCAGACCGTGTGTAGAACGAATACGCAATACGTATGCGCCTATAGCTGGGCCGGCTGGTACTCTGACAATGTTTGTCCTTACACCCCTCACTAGGACCGCAGTCAGGGGAAGGCAGCTCAGGGAGCACATGCCCTAACTAGGGCATGTGCTCTGCAAGGGCCTAACTAGGGCTTAACATCCCGAGGGCGCTTCAAGCCGCTTCGGACCTACGACCTACGTCAAAACCGGCAATCAAGGGCCCGCTTTGAGCATTCAAAGGGCTATGCATGCCACATCCCGACAGGTGATACGCTCGTAGCCGTCACCTCCTCTCCGCCGCGTGCGTTCGACCTTCAGAACAGCGTCAGTTCTCCGACTGACACCGCCCCACATCCCTCGGCATGTTTACCGCACAGTCGCGTCGTCCCCGGTGACAGCTGGCCGCCGGCCGGTGACGGTGGCGGAGCGCGGTCCGCTCCCCGCCGCTGGCTCCTCCCCCCGCCTCCCGCCAGACTCGCGGCGGCGGTCCCGCGGCGAAGGCCGGGGGAGGGAGGCGGGGTTCGACGGTCATCACGATTGGACGCACTACGCCTGTCGTGTTGCGTGGGGCAAGCAATCCCGAAAAAACGTACCCGTTCCCCCGCTCCCCAATCGTCAGCGACTGACGCCGCCCCTGCGCCTTATGACCTCCGAAAGCCGGCCTCGCAGCGCCGCCAGCTGATGGTCGCAGGGGACGCTCGGTCGCCACTTGGCACCCATTCGGCACCGGGTGGCCGTGCGTCGGATCAGCGGGCCGCGAGGCCGTGCCGGCGGCGCGAACGCCCTGCCGCGCCCGGGGACGAGCCGGCGAATCAGACTTGGAGCCCGCCAGACGAGCGAGCCGTGTTCAGAGGTGGGGAGGGAGGGCAAGCAGCTGGGGACTTGCGATAGTACAGCCCGCACGCTGACAGGCGGCAACAGCCAACGGCGGTGTAACGTGCTGTGGTGGCACTTTTAAGCTACCTTTTCGCCGCACTACAAACCTCCTGCCGGTGCTCGAGACATTTGGTGGTGGTGTGCTCGGCTGGGTACGATGCGGTCTAATTCAAACACAATTTGGGCGGAGGTCATGTCATGAATGTCGTCGGCAGTCGCCTTCGAGGTGGCTGGGGACAAATGTCGAACTCTGGACCCATGACCCACGACCCATGTCACCCGCGACATGTGGACCTTGAATACGTTTGAAATGCGCTTCGGCGCGCTGGAAGAGAATCAAAGGAGAACGCTGTGGTTTCATGCCAGGACGGGTTTGACACATTTGAAACGGCGGAGATCTTAAGCTGGGCATTCTCATCCGGCTAATCCTGGGCTGATGGGGTCTTAAACTGCCCGCGGTCACGGCTAGGGTACGCGCCGCACGCTTAAACCGCGGAAATGGACCATCCAGATGCGGATTTTCTTGTCGCTTTACTGTTTTCTTTCCTCACATGGCCGAAGCCAGCGAGTATCGTCGCCAAGAGGCGCGCGCCTGCCGGAGATCGACGTTTCATTTCCGGCTCAAGTTTTTAGCAGTTCCACTGACGCACGCGCTGCGGCGGTGCTGATCATCTCGCAGCTGAATGCGGTGATTAGTGACCTAACGTAAAGCCGAAGGAGTGGGTTGGGAGGGGGGGGGGGGGGCTCCACCAATGTGGAAGCCAGCGACCTGGAGATCTTCGCATGCAGATGGGAAAGAAAGGAACCATGCACCCCCCTCCCCCCCCATTTGCCATGAAATATGATCTACGGCCATGATAAACCGTGACATGAATACTCAGAAACCCGACATCAAGTTGCGCTTATAGCGCAGGCTCTTATCCCTCTGTCGCTGCTACATTTGTGGAAAACAATTTATTTGGCTGTCTCCGACGGCCGCATGCCACGTCATGCGCAGCCCCCGCCATAATGTGACTGCTCCACGTGCTGCGAAAGGGCCCCACAAATGCCAGTAAAGCATTTGCATCGAATCACGCCGCCGGTGGTAGTTCGGAAAGTGGTCCCGTTATACACAAATCAGACGAGTGCTTTACAACTGCTGGTACGCGACGCATGATGTAGCCGCATGATGAAAAAGGATATAGCTGCATGGCAACTAATAGGAGTACGCTTCCTTTTTGCATTTTCCACACATTGTTGGATCTCATTCGTCCGATATGCTTGGTAATGCCACTTCTCTAAAATTCTGAATAGCTCAGAATTTCGATTTGAAGGACCCGCTGTGGTGGGAGAAATTCCATCGAACTCACTGTTCACTGCAATGAAAGCAACACTTTCATTTCGCTTGGTTTTTCCAACCTGCGAGTTCAGTAAGTTTGCAATGCAATGACTCGTAAAAATGTCTGTGTAATAGCTGTTACAAAAGCTTGAAACATTCCATTTAGAGAAAGCAATTTACAAATGTGAGACTATTACCCCGCCAATCCAACGCAACGTTATACCTACTATGACTCTGATTTCTCCCTCCCCAATGGCGTTTTGCACAATGGCTCTGGTTTTAGGAGGCAGAGCACCTGAAGCGCACTTTGGTTTTGGGAGACAGAGTATCACATGGTCTGTAGTGACGCTCTGGTTCAAACGCACCGGCACTGGGTCTGGGACGCAGTGGCGCATTTTAACCAACGCGCTCCTCGGCAAGTGCCTTTCGCCGCCCGCTACGCCTATCACCAACGTTTATTTGCGCTGATGACATTAATATCAGTAGAGGTGTCACTTTTAAAGCCCATAATGTGCGGCTTAAACACGTCAAAAATGATGCCTTTAGTACGTATATACGTAACTGGTACGTAAGGGGCAACGAGGGCCTTAGCAGATTCTGCAGTTGTCGTGACTGCAGTTGTCGCCACTAGGACTACACTCTGGGACTACCAAGAAAGAAAGAAAAGTAGTACAGCGTCAAAAGGTTGACAGCTGAAGCTTATCTAGAAAATAAATCCAATTCATCTCCTCATTACACATTGATGGCGCGGCAGTGGCACTACCCAGTGCTATTGTTAGAAGCAACCGGTCCTGATATCTCACCAGAAAATGTTTTTGAAATGTGGCCCAAACGTGAAACACACCCTTTAACATACTGCGAAAGCGCAAAGGCTTCATATTTCAGCAATGTATTCGTAGTGGTGTGTGGGCGCAGATCTGGCGATAAATAATCGGCATGCCGTGCTACATGCACCCAGAGCCCGTCACCCAGTACATACAGTACCTCTGAGCGAGCACTCGTGAGTCAACTTTGTGTCACGCAATCTGCAAACAGTACGACGAGGTGACTTGTTTCATGTCATTCATTACAAGCTGTTTCTTTTGGAAGTAATCGTAGCTTTGGAGATGTACATATCCCATGTTGTCAAAAAGAGCAACCCCATCATTGTTCCGCGTGTATAACATCGATCAAATAAAAACCGTTATATAAAAACCTCATGCCCAAGGCTCGTAAACTTCTCATCTAGTTCCATGACTTCCATCATCTTCTGTTCTGCCTCTCAGCATGGGTTAGAAATGCAGCATGTCACCTCAACCGAGAACAAGAGGCTTGGAACAAGGAGCAACTTTGGGGCCAGGATCGTCACCGATGCTCGTCTGCGATATTCGACAGCGGCGACTGTTCAAGCGCTGGGCTGGCGCTGTGTCGGTGACCTTGTCACCCGCCGTGACGGCCTCTCTGTACTTGGGGCCCTTAATGATTCGCGGGCGCCGGTGGTGGTCTGGTCTCTGTTCACTCCACGCACCGCTGCATGCCGGCGCGTCACCCGGCGGCAGTGGCGGACGCCCTTGATCTGTCAGCTCTTCGCCTGTCGGTGACACGCAGGGCTTTTCTGTGCCTCGCGGCCTCATCCTGGAGCCGCCTGCCACCGACCGACACCGCTTCTCGCACTAGCGAGCAGTTTCGCGCCAGGCTAGAGGATTTAGACGGTCCCGTTGTGCAGTCATTGATTGTTTGCCGTTGTGTGGCACGTGTTGATGATTGATAGTTTGATTTATTATTTTGTTTTTGACGACGTTGCGTGAGCGACAAGATGATTGATGACGTGGGAATGTTGTCGCGTTGTTGTGATGTTTTAATATTGCATTCATCCTTCTATTGCATTTGCACGGAATCAAACCATGAGCCGTTCGTTGGAATGGTTGGTGAATGCAATGAGCTGGGATCCCGTATGGCCCGTCGCGGTCCTTTGTCATGCCTATCCGCGCCTGACTGAGCATCTCCAGCTGGTCGCCGCCCGTGTTGGTCGTGCGACCCACCCCGCGATCTTCAAGCATATGAAAGCGCAGGGTTGTAAAGGGAGCGCTCCACACTTGTGTGGGATTTTGAACTGGAATTGCCAGCTTGAAAATCATTCGGTGCAGTTCAGATTACTGTCCTTTTTAAGACCTAAACCCCTGTAGTTTCCGAACTATACGTGCGTGAATATGGGCAGAGTATCTGAGACTATTTCAAGGTCACCCAGGCATTTATGACGCCATATTAACGTCTCTCAACTCCTGCCATTCCATAAACCATGCAGCGATCAAGGCCAATACAAATATAACTGCCGAGTCGCTCATGCCTGGCGTCTGGTTTTTGTGTTCCAGATACAACGGTCGTCAACTGGCCTTCAATCAATATTGTGCAAGATACGATGACGTAATCGAACAGTGACGCGGTCAGATTTTTTACTAAGCGGAGAAATTGTGTTTTCCAGAGCAGTCTCTTACATCTAAAAGTATTACAGTGGTCATAAGTGATTTTATTTCACCTTATCTGATCTTTCCTTCAAAACCTTCAAATATGCAACATTCCCTTAAAGGTAAAACAAGAGCATTGTTGTTTTGTCTTTCGAAAACGCACCACATTTGCGACCTGCCCAGGCACTCCCCATCCACTTACGAGGACGTGTCCTGGTTGGACGAGGCGCCGGCGCAGCGTCGAGCCTGATGGCATTATGCGATGTCGGGATGACAACATTGCACGCGTTTCGTCGCATGAGGGGGCAGACGACTGACACTGTCGTGCGCACTCGCTGCTTCCTCGGCCGCACCGCTGGTGAGATCGAGCCGTGCACCTCTCGCGGGCTCTTGAAACTCTGGGCCGGTGCGGCGGCGCGCTCTGACAGCAATGTTCAAATGTCTGCGAGCATCTCACCTGCCTGGTTTGCCGTTGACTCTCGTGCGCCGCTAGCTCCCGCCGCTGTTCCTCGCCGCCGGCGCCCGGACTCGTGTCAGCGTCGGATGCGTTGGCACGCTTCGCCTCCCTCCTGCTCCTGTTGGGCCTACAGAGGTGGCCCAGTGGCACCCTCCGTCCCCAGCCGCTGCAGCCAGCGGAACGGCCGACAACTCGGGCACACCATGCCTTCCTGGTGGTGCCGTGGTCACGTGGCTTTGGTCACCCGTGCGCTCTTTCTGCTGTGGCTGTTGTATATTGCAATGCATGTGGGGACATGTCAGGTGCCGTCAGGCCCTGTTGAGTATTACTGTGGTGCTAGGTAGTTGACCACAGCTGTGCACTACACACGTGCACTACACAACCCACAACTGATGCACTACACATGAAATCAAACCGTAGATGTAGAACCGTGAGTACAGGCATCTCGCTACCCCTCGGCCGCATGTTAGGGTTCACATGGGGAACATGGGTAACATGGGTTGGGGAAAACCCCAACGGCGATCAACGACTCCGGCCAATTTCACCCAGGGATCGTTGAGCTGACGTCTGTCACAGGGTTGGTAAAGTCACAGGAATTACTTGAGAAAGTACGAAACACTGAAAGCACTGCATGGTCCATAAACGCATGCAACACGTAAAAATCGTCGTTCAGCGTCACTGTCGATTTACGTAAAAAGAACTGAATCACTAGCAATCTTTATGTTTTTTTAGGGATTTGGAGATTTAATGGCTCTATGTTCATGACTTCTGCGGTGCACGAGTGGACATATATTTCAAATAACTAGGTATTTCCCCTAACTACACGTTTATATCCTGATGTCCTAAAATGTATCGTCTTTGCAACCAACTGTGAGACAAAAGATACGTTCTTGAAAGCCCTGATGCCCATACGACGTGTCCAACATTCATTTGATTGGGGAGAGAAGCCGCAGTGGCGCCGAGATGACTCGAGAAACTTTCCTATGCACAAATCGGATATATTTATTTATTTAGAGAGAGAGAGAGAGGGGGAGGAAGAGGGAGAGGGAGGCAGAGAGAGAAGCTTTGACACTTTTCAACGTATGTTAAAGCCTTTTTATTACCAATTCAGGACGAACCAGCTCCACCCATGCACTGCGCATACACCGCGCTCCCTGACGACACACTCGGTTGATATTTCGAGCCCTTGCCCGCTCAACAGAGCGGATGTTAACATTTCGAGCCCTCTCCGGCTCAGCAGAGCGGATGTCATATTCAGTTGGCATATTGAGCTGATCGTTATTCCAGGTACGAATTCCGGACGAGCGTGTCACGGGCGCGGTCAGAGCCTCAGAGCAGCCCAGCACTGACCGGCCCCGGCAGCCGTCGGTGCTCTTTGGCGCGAGCTCGCCGCAGTTTATCGTACAGAGTGCGTGCACACCGCCGTTTTACTGCCGGGCTGTTAAGATTTCCGGCTTCTCACGAATGAAAAGCTCGGGCCGGGAAAGCGGCTGCATTTAAGTGGGGCTCTGTTGATGCGGAGCTCTGCGTCTTAAGCGGAGGACAATAGATGAGCGTAGCATAATTCAAGGTTAGGAATAATGCAGAGACACTTCATTTGACAGTTCAGTATGCAGGCTGTTACTTATGTACTGTGTCGTATCACATCACCGATGTCCAAGTTCCAGTTCCTCAACACCACAAGACAAACTCAATTTTATGAGAATGTGGATCGTGCACACCGGGTTCATTCAACACCGCCCATGGTGGCGGGCAAAACCTTCCCATCGGGTTTGCAGTGATGCATTGCTGCGCCCACTCCGCGCTACTGGTGCTTGGTTGAGATAAGCCTGAGCTCGAGTAATGGGCGGAGTTAAGCCTGAATTTAAGTAAAGCACAACAACACTGCGCAGCCACTTATGGCAATCGTAGAGAGTGCCGTTGCCTTCAGAGAGTGCCGAGAGTGCCGTTTTTGCTACCGTTCCCTGGAAGCCTAGGAAATACTAGCAGTATCAAGCATGGAAAGTCGTTCATGGCATTTTAAGGGCTGGACCTGTGTTTTACCGACAGAGAAAATTGCCCTCAGACCTTACAGTGACCTGAGTGCCCAGCACAAATGAACGAAATCAGGCGAAATCGGCCCACAACCCACGATTTCCCGTAAGCCAGTCATGTGATCCATGACCACTCGTGAGTCCGGCTGTTGGTCTGCAGCGCTGTTATGACAGCCCGCAGTCGGTTGCGCGATATCAAAGTGCGATACAGAATTACAGAGTTACTTTAGGTTATAAGAATAGGACCGTGGCCTGAGAAATATGGATGCACCTTGCATGGACTGCTTTCAGGGGCGCAGCCAATATTTTATTGTGGGATGTGGAAAGGGGCCTTATGAGAACACGTCATGCTAGCAAACTCCCTGCCAGGAGCCATCCATGGTGAAAATGACAAACGCGGACACAAAGTGATCCCGTACCCCTCTTCCTCGTCTGCGCCTGTGACTATCTTTGCGGTCAGGAGCACAGGATTGAATTTTCGAGGAGCCTTATAGGCTGTCAGATACTTTCGTATGTTGTTAAAATATATTTGGATGCCCCAGTTCAAGGTTTAACATTTTATGGACGTGTAAGCGATCAGCCAGGAAGCCAGCGAAATTCATGTGCTATCGGGATACACACCCAAATGTAACAGTTCCACACACCCAAATGTAACAGTTTCACGCACCCAAATGTAACAGTTCCACACACCCAAATGTAACAGTTCCACACACCCAAATGTAACAGTTCCACACCCCAAATGTAACAGTTTCCACACACCCAAATGTAACAGTTCCACACACCCAAATGTAACCGTTTTCACACACCCAAATGTAACAGTTCCACACACCCAAATGTAACAGTTCCACACACCCAAATGTAACAGTTCCACACACCCAAATGTAACAGTTCCACTCACCCAAATGTAACAGTTCCACACACCCAAATGCAACAGTTCCACACACCCAAATGTAACAGTTCCACACACCCAAATGTAACAGTTCCACACACCCAAATGTAACAGTTCCACACACCCAAATGTAACAGTTTCACGCACCCAAATGTAACAGTTCCACACACTCAAATGTAACAGTTCCACACACCCAAATGTAACAGTTCCACACACCCAAATGTAGCAGTTCCACACACCCAAATAACAGTTTCACACACCCAAATGTAACAGTTTCACACACCCAAATGTAACAGTTTCACACACCCAAATGTAACAGTTTCACACACCCAAATGTAACAGTTCACACACCCAAATGTAACAGTTTCACACACACCCAAATGTAACAGTTTCACACACCCAAATGTAACAGTTTCACACACCCAAATGTAACAGTTTCACACACCCAAATGTAACAGTTCCACACACCCAAATGTAACAGTTTCACACACCCAAATGTAACAGTTTCACACACCCAAATGTAACAGTTTCACACACCCAAATGTAACAGTTTCACACACCCAAATGTAACAGTTTCACACACCCAAATGTAACAGTTTCACACACCCAAATGTAACAGTTTCACACACCCAAATGTAACACATTTCTGCGTCGGGCTGGGCGACACAGGCCTCTCCCACAAAGCCGACCGATTTGCGAGAGTGCAACACTCACCTTCTGCAATGTCCCACAGTTAATTACCTGCCAGTGGTCCAGTATTCAGCTGTCGGTGGAAATAGTAGCGGCTAGATAGACGAGCTGATCTGTATCCAATGCTCGTCCCGCACGTGGCGGAGCTCTTTCTGGCCGAGGTGGTAGTTCTGGGCCCGATGAACCAAGACACGTACCAGGGCCCCATCCTGCAGATCCAAGCGCTGTTCCAGAGTTCACTCGCTCTGCAGCATTGTCCGTCTGGAATTTTATCCGCCGAATTGGACGTGGGCCCGTCACTGCGGGGCCACTGGGAGTGTGCGCTGACCTTTGAGTGCTGAGCAAATCAACCAACGGTTGGGAATGACGTGCGACACCAATGATGTCTAACTATTCTGTAGCATTCGTTATGTATATTTCGTCGTAATTAACCTAACCATGTCTCCAGGACATCTTGCATCAGTGCCGTGCTAACGCTGATAGCCGCAGGAAACATACAGCGTTAAGTGTTGCCGTGAAGAAAGGCGTAACTTGCTTAAGCCTGCTATGAAATAATTTACCTCAGTTTCTTTGAATTCCGGTTCGTATTAAAGGCTGCTTCACGCTGTGTGATTGGTACTGGACTAAGCTACAGTGCCTTCGGCGTTGTTTATGCGACTGGGCCTAAACAACCTGAGCCCAATATAGCCTAGTTTGGCCCAGTTAAGCCTTACAGTGCGACGTACTGTTCGGTGCTCACTTCAAATGCCAGTTGCAGCAATAGCTGGCCCGAACTAGTGAAATACGCGCATAATTACTAAGCGCGCCGAACTTCTTCGATGCAGATTCACTGATGACGGCACGGCCGCACACGCTCCAGCGCTGGGTGGCGTCGCAAGTCGCGGAAACCTCAGCTCGTGTCGATGCGCTGGATCTGACGACTGGACGGATTAAAACCAGCTGGGCTCGACAGCTGCGCCAGAACATTTGCTCCAACAGCCTGTAATAACTGCCACCGCTCTGTCGCGGTCCGGGCGGCACCGGAGTTCGACAGCCACCGCCGACCACCAATCTCCATGTCCCGACTCGAGGTCGCTTAGCCGGATGGTGATTTTTCAGCCGGGAGCGAACACAGCCCAGTTACCCAGTCGGCTATTCTAAGATCGCCAATGCGAGCTTATGAGGCTGTGAAAAATAACGCGCCATGAAGCACCGTCAGTCGTCTGTCCCGGCCGAGAATAGCCGCGGAGGCCGGTCCGTGCGCGCGGGGTCAGGCCGGTGACCCCGTTCGCACACCTCGGCCGCACCTCCGCGCAGCAGACGCGATGGGTCGTTTGGGATGCCGGGAGTCGGCTCCGCACGCCGGCAGCCCTCGTCGACGTGCTGGGATATGCGGACCCACACAGAGGCGCACAGTTTCTGAGAAGCCTGCAAACGTCGGCCCGCTCTGAACGGCTCCCCTGTGTCTCAGTCCGCTGAAGACGGCCCCCGGCGATGGGCAGTGGGTCAAGACGTAACGTGCTGCCATTCTCGACAGCCAGCGCTTGGTGGGTCACGTTTCCTGCATAGTAGGTAGTACTTGGCCTGATTTGTGACCGGTTTTGAATGAGAGCAGCGAGTTGGCTGTCGTAACGCGTTTGCCGCAACCTCTGGGCGGCGAACACGTTGAAAAAAGTTTGACGGAAAAATAGTTTCCTGATCATTGAATTGAAGACGAATGTTCGGAGCCCTCCTCTCTCTACCGAAGCTCCTCCTCTCCTGGCTTATTTCAAAATCTTGTGAGATCGTGTTCTACCTCGTGAACTAGTCAAGGCATTGACACCTTACAAATAATAACACAAAATATTGCTGGCCTATGTTTAGGCTGCGCTCTCAATGCTTTCATATGACATCACGCCCTGCGTGAGGCCGCTGGATGACCACAGCAAATGTGTGGCCTTGCTATTACCGCATTTCAACAAACTACACTTAGCATATAGTCACCCGCCATCCATGATAAAGCGAACGGGAGTACTCGGCCTCAAAGCTCCGCGGGTTTGAGGATCATACGGTGGCTCCCATTACATTCCCTTGCAAGACAGGACATAACGCACGTCGTGGCACTGCCAGGTAAGGAATGGCAGACGTTTTTTAAAGATTTAATCCGAACCTTTTGAATGGATGGATTTCTGGGATCAGAGCTCACGCTAAGCAGTGCTTGTTGTGTGAGCCCTGACCTCTGCCATACGATCGCGCTATTCCAGGTCAACGGCAGAATTTGGTGGCGAAAGCCTAACGTACCGCAATGCTCGGCACGGCACGTTCTGCCCTCTGACGTCAGCTGACATTTAGCGCGGCCGCTGCCACCAGCCAAAGGCCATATCTGTCAAGGGCAAATAGCGAGCGCCTAAAGCGACTCGAACCCACCCCGCCACGGGTGGGTGAATCGGAAGGCAGGCGCTCTAACCAACTGAGTTACTGGGACGAATATCATTAAAAGCAAAGTGAAGTTTCCAACAGAACATCAAGACCATAAAAATGTCCCTTATATAATATCGATAAATCAAAATGTATCAAATATCATGCATAACACAAAAGTAAAAAAATCACATTTGTGCTTGTAAGCAACGCAAATACGAAGAGGCAAAACCAATTCGAAAGCAACCTAGGTTGAATGTTGGCATGGATGGCCCTGTACCCGCTTTGGCCATTTCCTCGTTATGCGTCATTTTTGCACTTGTATTTGCACTCGGTCACCGATGCCATTATAGGATTTTACCGCAAGTGATCTCACTCATGCGACCAACGTGTGGCCTCGCTACCATGAACTACCACCATAGCCAGTGATGACTAAACGTTGGTAACGTTTGGCGAGATTGTGCTATCGCGTTTTGGTCACACACACGACTATTACAACACATTGGCTTCCAACAGCGTGTGATGTAGGATTGCTCCACTGGTTATAACGTTTGTATCCCGTGTTGACCCCCACAGTCATGAATGATGCACTGCGCGTTAGCGTCTAAAGTTTCTGCCGTCATGACAAGCAACCGCGAAAGAATTCACAACCTCTGAACAGAAATTACCTAAATCGTATCTTATCTGCCAGGATCGTGACATGCACCCACCGCTGCACGCGCCTCCGCTGCGACATGCACCCTGCATCGAACGTCTCCGTGATGAACTTCGGTACATCCTTCAGCACCCTGCATCGGACGTCTCCGTGATGACCTTCGGTACATCCTTCAGCACCCTGCATCGGACGTCTCCGTGATGACCGTCGGTACACCCTTCAGTACCCTGCATCGACGTCTCCGTGATGAACTTCGTACATCCTTCAGCACCCTGCATCGGACGTCTCCGTGATGACCTTCGGTACAAATCTTCAGGCACCCTGCATCGGACGTCTCCGTGATGACCGTCGATAACACTGTTTCATTAACCTGCATCGACATCCGCGTGATGACCGTCGGTACATCCTTCAGCCCTGCATCGGACGTCTCCGTGATGACCGTCGATACACTGTTCATTAACCTGCATCGGACATCCTCGTGATGACCGTCGGTACATCGTCAGCACCCTGCATCGACGTCTCCGTGATGACCGTCGTACACCTGTTCATGTAACCCTGCATCGGACATCCTCGTGATGACCGTCGGTACATCCTTCAAGCACCCTGCATCGGACGTCTCCGTGATGACCTTCGGTTACATCCTTCAGCACCCTGCATCGGACGTCTCCGTGATGACGTCGGTACACTCGTCAGTACCTGGCATCCGGACGTCTCCGTGATGACCGTCGTACATTTCAGTACCCTGCATCGGACGTCTCCGTCATGACCGTCGGTACACCCTTCAGTACCCTGCATCGGACGTCTCCGTGATGACGTCGGTACACTGTTCAGTACCCTGCATCGGACGTCTCCGTCATGACCGTCGGTACACTGTTCAGTACCCTGTATCGGACGTCTCCGTCATGACCGTCGGTACACTGTTCAGTACCCTGTATCGGACGTCTCCGTCATGACCTTCGGTACATCCTTCAGTACCCTGCATCGGACGTCTCCGTGATGACCTTCGGTACATCCTTCAGTACCCTGCATCGGACGTCTCCGTGATGACCGTCGGTACACTGGTCAGTACCCTGCATCGGACGTCTCCGTGATGACCGTCGGTACACTGGTCAGCGTTCCAGCAGCCTGGACGGCCCACCACACCGCCCTACAGCATTTGTTCGGTCATCAGGACCATTTCTCAGCATCCGGCCACTCCGGGACGACCGCGGACGAAGGGGCAGGGGGTGGGGGTGGCAGCGGCTGTCGTCCCCAATCGATGACGTCATTTGTAGGCTGCGACAAAGGGCCAGTCGAGATCTCGATCCAGCTCTATCGTACCTCTGATCGACTGCGCTCAGCTGGCCTTGATCTGCATCGCTCGTCCACAAGCGGCATAAATTATCGGCGCCGTGGTCGTTGGTCGTTAGTTCCGATTGATTTTGTCGACTGTCTGACTGCGAGCGATACCGAAATAAAGACAGATTACCGCTTTGAATATGATTTGCTTCGGGCGTTTCTTTTCATCTCTGATGACAAAATCCGAACCGAACAACTTCTCGTTGATTGGAGGCTGCAGAGTGAATGCGGCAGCGATGTCTTCAGATGCGTCTCGAGGCGTGCGCTCCCATTGTGGCCGGCCAACAGTCGTCCGAGTGTGGCGGCGGCCCTGAGCTCTGCCGCGAGCGTGGAGGCCGCCACGCCGCAGCACCGAGCCGCATCGACTCCGGCAGCGCCGCATTACCGGGGGAACATCCAGCGCGTATCGACCCTGCGCCCGCTGCCGGCTCCCCGTCTCCGGCCAGCGCTAATCACCAACCCATTGGCGGCAATCTGCCCCCCAGTGCACCGGCTGCTGGGAGCGTGCCGGCCATCTGATTGACATCGGCCGTTGCCGCTCGGCGCCGCGCCGCCCGCCGCCTCCTCCGGACGCCCGCCTATCGGCAGCGATCGCAGCGATGCTCCGTTAACCAGCGCGACTCGGGCGGCGCGCGGCCGTGGCCGAATTTGGCCGACTCGGCGGCGCACTGCCCCATTTGTGCGAGCCGTAACAGGCGGCTCTAAAACCTCCCCGACCCACTCACCAACAGATTGCCGCCGGTCTTCAACTTGTTCGGTCAGGACAAAGCCCGGCCGGTTCCGCCGGCTCCGGCCAGGTGAAATTCGCCAAGCGCCCGCCAGGTGGTGCTGCGACGCGGCCAAATTAATCGAGACATCCGCTCGAGAGCCCGGGACGACGTTCTTTGAAAATTCAGGCTGTGTGGCACTGTATGGGAATTGTGTGCGGCCTTGACACGAAGGCGTCCCGAAGCGTTCGCATCACGTACGACTGGAAAAGACCAAGTGGGAAACGAAAGGACCAGGTCAGGTCAGAGGGCAGAGGAACATGCAGCGTAAAGCGTCAGGTAACGCCTTCATTCCATCACGGCTTTTGCCAGTCAGCCTAACCGTCTGACCTCCGCTGAGTTTATCACCTCTCCCCCTTCAGTGTCCGCCACTTCGGCGTAACGCTGATGAATAAATTATACGGCCCCTTTTACGGACGTCGTAAAGTTAACAACGGCTTGGATCATCGCCCGGTATTTTGCTTCGTCTTGCGGCCAAATTGTTCTGTAAAAATGTAAGCCGTTCTTGTGGCCTATTTTTATTGATACACCGTTTACGAGCCAAAGGAGGAAAATGTCGGGACACATGAAATCTGGTCTATGGCCGGGAAACTCCACTATCCAGTCTGTCATAAAACTGGACGCTGGGTGACAAAAAATTCGCCGTCGCATGAGGCGTGAAAAATGTTTCTAAATGATTTCCTTACACTACATCCGCGCAAACAATGCTGAAATGCATCCTGCTTCCTTAAAAATAGTTGTTCTAGATCAGCATCAAATTTACTTCAATCAGTAAGGTTATTTTGACTCGATTGGATTCAGTGCTCTTAACACGATTTGTTGACTTCTCAATATTTACTTGAACTGATTTGATTAAGTTAAACTGATAATGATTTGCTACACCGGATGAGATTCATCGAATTGATAGCATCCACTTGCTTTGACCTGGAACGATGACCTTGCAGTGTTCATCATCAAGGCCTGATATGCATAAGATAAATTTTGCTATTAACTGTGCAATGTGTTGATGTATGAGGCATAAGGTTCATCGCCAATATAAGGTTCCGGCTGCATAAGCTTCATCTGCACCATGCATCACCACGGTGCAGGGGTGCGTGCCTAGCATGGTGGGGGATTTTGAGGTGTGGCGTTGGAAGGTGATCGGAAATCAAGTGTTCTACAGTCAAGCTGCGTGAATGAAAAGTTTTCTACGCCGTACAAATCAGGTGCTGTTCTTCAACTGGCAGACATTTCCTACGCAAACACCCAGCAATCATTTGTCTGACGCATCACTAGCAAAAATGTGGAGACCAGCACTTTTCTTCTGGCAGTGGAAGTCTTCCACAGCTACACAATTAAGCCTATGAACGTATGACTTGTAACTAATTTGTTACTGTCCGTGCGACATATCTTTCCTTGTTCCGTCGCTCGTTCAACATTTCTTTTCGCTCCTGCATGCCACACTAGCAGCATTCGGATAGAGGCAGCGTTTTCTTTGAATATTTCTTTCTCGCATCCGACCGAGATGAAAAGATTGAATTCAAGCGAAGAAAGGGTTTCAAAGAAGAGCGTGCCGGAGACACGTTACAGGTGAGTGGCTGGTACATTGGTCTGGGCATTTGGGCGTCTGGCCGTTAACCACACTGAGCAGAAAATGGAATCCTCTTCTCTCCAGCGTGCGTAACCCCTTAGTACATTATAATGGTAGTTACTGTATACTGACATTGTAATCGGCAGACCACCCAAATTTTCCGGCTTACGATCACCATTGTTAACAACTTATAGAGCTCACTGACAAAGGCAAAGAGAGAGGAAGAGAGAGAGAGAGAGGTAGAGAGAGAAGAGAGAGAGAGAGAGAGAGAGAGATGGAGAGAGATAGAGAGATGAGAGTAGGAGAGAGATCAGAGATCAGCTCTCTCCGAGAGAGAGAGGGCAGAGAGAGAGAGACGCGTAGAGAGATAGAAGAGAGAGCAGAAAAAAGAGCAGAGAGAGAGACTAGAGAGAGTAAGAGAGACGAGAAGAGAAGAGATAGAGACAGACCAGGACGACAGACAGAACAGACAGACAGACAGACAGACGGACGGACGGATAGACGGACAGACGGACAGACGGACAGACGGACAGACGGACAGACAGACAGACAGATAGATAGACAGACGTTCAGAGGGATAGGAGGGATGGAGGGAGGGAAGACAGAATAGAGGGAGGAAGGGTGGGAAGGAGTGTTGGGCAATAGAAGCACTTCTGATCGCATTTGATAGCGTTCAGCATAGATTACAACACAAAACAAAATGGAAACAAAAAACAAGCGTCAAACAAGTCAAAAATTGTTGGCCTATCACCAAAACTTGTAACATCTAATCGAAAAAGTTTGTTGCCCGCCCTTCCCTCCCTTGTACCATGAAGGCCAGCCGTTGCTTCTACACCAAACTTCCTGTAGCATTGGACTTTGGAAAAGTTGCCAATATTTATACGCGAAATCCCACCTTTGCATGACCAAACCGGCAACAGTTACACTGCCGTGCGAGTGACAGGAGAGACAGGTGATCCCTCCACACCTCCCAGCGCCCGCCTGCGCGCCGAAGCATGGCGTAGCCTCGCGCCGGACGGGCGCCGGCCGGGGGCGGGGAGCCGCGCCGGACTTCGGGGCCGGAGCGTGCCACGTCATGGATCGAGCGCGGCTGAAGCTCGCCGAATGAGAGCGAGTGGCCGTCCTGATGGGCCGGCACAATGGCACTTCGTCATGCACGGCTGTGAACAGCGGCCGGATCGGAACGGCGCTCCAGTCCGTCCTCATCAGGGCCGCGCGCTGGGATTTTCCAGGTGGCCGCCGGTGTCGTTTAAGGTGTCGGTAGCTGGGCGCTCCGCGATAGATTGCTCTCATTGCCGGCCTGGATCGGCCTCATCACCCACCGATGGCTAACCGAGCAGTTTAAAGGGCCCGAGAGGCCGTGGAAGGTCGAGATTACGCTACAACGCGTAAGCGATACGCTTGAAGTATCGGCGCTTGCTGTCGCCCCCTATCCGAGCCTTCCACGCCGCGCGGGGCGGCCTCGCCACCACCCGATGTTCCTCCCAGGCAATCGCCGGGCGAAGGAGACTGAGATTAGGCTACAACGCCAAGGCGGAGGGCTCGCAGGCAATCACCGATTGAGACCGCCGCTCAGAAGGGGGCGCCGTCTCCGAGCTCCCTTTCCGCCCAACCTCCTACCGAGAGGGACCGAGATTGGGCGGCTGGAGTGCACAGCACGAGACGCCCCCGCGCCCACCCCGGCCCCTGACTACGGGCCCCCCGGCGGACCTCGCACGCGACGACAGCTGTTCCTGCCCAGAGCTCCCTCTCTTTCACCGACGTGGCGGGGCCGCGAAGAGCGCCGCCGGTCGGTGGTGGGCGCTCTTGTCGTCACTTGCCGCAATCGCCCGGCACGACAGAGGCGGGGCACGGGCCGGCCGGCGCTCAGTCAGCCGTCGCCGGCGATCGGGCATTGTCCGCCGGCCGCGAGGCGCCGGCGATCCGTGTGATGACCGCGCACAGACGGGCCGCGCCGCTCCGTCGGCCCCCCCCCCGCCCCTCCACCTCCCCCGATATCGCCGACAGCCGAGATAGCGTCGGCAGCGGCGGCCGGAGCAATCGATGGCGCCCGGTGCAGCGCTAGCTCCGCCGCCGCCCGCCCGGAGGAGGTCTGGGTCAGAGGCAGGAGGACTGGGTCGGAGCGAGCGCGGCTGTGAGGAGGACTGGGTCAGAGGGACGGGAAATGAGTCAGTTGGGGAGTACTGGGTCTCTCCCAGTACTGAGTTAGTGAGAGGGTTGGGAGAGGATCAGGTCGGCGTGGGAACACTGCGGAGAGGACTGATATAATACGAGGAAGGGTACGGATCTGGGTCATAGGAAGGACCGATTGGGTCAGAGAGACGACTCTGTCATTAGCAGGGAGACTGTATCATGGACACACGGACTGAGCCAGCGGGATTTTTTTTCGGCAACAGGAGACCTTGCTCAGTGTGAGGTGCATTAGGTGGAGGACTGAGAAAATATATCAGGGCTGAGCCCTCGAAATTTCTGGGTCAGTTTCATGGCGGCGGGGGGGGGGGCATTGCAAAGAGGGCTGAGCCAACGGAAATGAAGGGACTGGATCGAATAGAAGTCGGAGTCGAGGACAGGGTTGCCGGGTTACTTACAGGATTTTCTGGTCCTTTCATTTCAGGGGAATCGGAATGATTACAAGGGAGGAGGACTGGGCAGGCATGAGCAGGTCCAGTTCATTGGGAGAGGGGTCTGAGCTTGTGAGGGGAACTGGACCAGAGTGAGCACCGAATGGGTCAGAGGGAGAAAAACTGGGTCGGTGGAAGGAAGACGGGGTCTGTGTAAGGAGGAATGGAACAGAGCGTGGACGTCTGGATCAGTAGGAGCAGGGCTCGGAGGACGACTGGATCAGTAGGAGGAGGACTTGAGGACGACTGGATCAGTAGGAGGAGGACTGGAGGACGACTGTATCAGGAGGAGGACTTGGAGGACGACAGGATCAGTAGGATGAGGACTGGGAGGACAACTAGGATCAGTAGGAAGAGAGGCAGAGGGATGGCTGGGTCAGTGGGAGGAGGACTGGGAGGAGGACTGGATCAGTGGGAGGAGGGCTGGAAAGAGCGCTGGATCAGTGGGAGGAGGGTTAAGAGGAGGACGGAATCAGTAGGATGGGGACCGGGAGGAGCGCTTTGTCTGGGGTTAGGTCTAACCTGTGGTACCATGTCAAGGTGATAACAGAGTTATATGCTCGATGGAGGGTCAGACGAGACTGTGGCCCCGGTAGGTCAGCAGGGAGATAGCGTATCATCAGTCGAAAGGGACGATTCGATAACTGTGAACCATTTCTTTCTGTTTTAGACTGGAGCGATTGATAGGATTACTGACCGAAAACCCATCAGGAAGACTGGCGCTGAGCAGTTTTGTGGGTGGAAATCTGTCAAGAATAGCTGGGGGAAAATCCAACACAAGAGCCCTCAAACTTCAGAAAGAGCGGCTGCTGGCTAGAAGAGACAGAGGAAAGCTTAGTTTTCACACTACTTTAGGGAATATTTCGCAAGACTTTGACAACAGCTGATGCCAATGCTAAGCAATTCATGTTAAAGAGCTACGGTGCTTCGGGTACGGCCTAACTTCACGAATTGACTGCTCCTTCTTGCAAAACATTACACCTTCCTGTCCTTGTGCTCGGCATCCCCGCATCCACGTGGATACCACTTATCGGGTCCTAGTTCAGAAACGAGGTACCGTCAAGGAACTCATGAGCTTCATCAAGGAAAGCCGAATCGATCGTAATCATGCAGAAGAGGCGAGATGAGAGGAAATTACTCCGAGTGGACTTGTCCTGGGGGACGTCATTAGGGTAAGTCGGCCCGACGGAAGGATGTCAATAAGGAGAGCTCCCGAATACGAGTAACAGGGCACTCGCACGCCATCAGCACTAGCATGTGAACGCCATTCGATGTACCGTGACGTCACGCCGCACAACGGGTTCGCGAGATAGGGATTCGCAAGGCACGTGCAGCGTAGACGTTCACGCTAACTTAGAACCGACCCGCAATGCTGGTGAGCGTTGCGGCACAACCTACCTCCCCGTTCGCCGCCGCGGTAAATCACACGCGGTGCGCCCGCGGAGGGAGGAGAGACCCGGGGACGGCCAGGCGGCGGTGGAGGTGGCGGCACGGCCGCACGGTCGGAAGCGGCCGCCGGGCGCCCCGGTCGATATCCGGATCACGGTGGAGCGGCGTGTCCGCCGGCCGGCCGGCCGGCCAACGCGACCCGATCGGATTTCCGGCAGCAGCGCACTGCACTGACGCGCGCGTGAGGCGTGACGCTGGACGTGCGTGCGGGGCTTGCTGAGTAGAGCCGCCGCCGCCTGCTGAGTCGGCCGCCCACGTGTCCGGTCCCTCTGCCCCGCCCGAAGAGGCCCAGAGATGGAGACGACAATGCGCGACGGACGAGCGTCACTTTACGACGCGAGATCCGACGCGAGAAGCCGAGCTGCGCGTCTCAAATGAAGCTTCGGTGTGTGCGTGTCGGCACGCAGATATGGGCTGATCAAACCCATTGTTTTCGGCGTATAGACCATTACGTAAACGGGGTGCGCCATAAGGGCTCGTGCAAAAGTAACCACGCAATGCGTTCCATAATTTTCAACTGAACTTGAATTGGGCTTCAGAATGGCTCAGCAAAAATTGTCATCCACACAGCCCGCTTAAAAAAGCAACCGAAGAGCACGGGTGGTGTGAATTACATCAAAGATCAAAGTAAGTGGTTTCTTTGATAAAGTTTCATTGCATCATAAATGTTCTTAGAATTATAAGTACGAATGGGGAATTTATGCTAGAGGGATCACGTTTTGAAGGGCCTGGATGCGCTTCATTGCGCCGTTGCGATTACGCGCGCCAAATTTGCGCTTGATAGACGGATTTTAAATAAATTTGACTAACACAATTAATTGCGTGCATCGCACCGTACTGTGACTGACATGATCAGAGGGAGGACCGGCAGATTTACCGAGCTGCCCAACTTTTGGGACGACAAGGGAGGTGTCATTATTCCCCGCTTTTCGCCATTATCCCGTTTTCTTTTGCGTTGTCATTTGTGATTCTGCGTGTAAAACATGATATCGATGATCTTCGTCTGGCATTCTGGCATTGTTCCGCCCAAGGAGGAGTCAAAGGATTGATGCAGTTGACTGAAACTGAACGAGGAATATTTTCCATTTTTTGCTTCTTCAACAGGAGACTAATGGTAATGCAAGATGTGCATGCCGTCAGCTTTATTGTAACTTACATTTGTAATGTTCTCGGTTAATAGAAACATCATATTGCGCGATGATAACACCTCCTTTCATGTTACCTCACAATAAAATTAACCACGTTCCTTTCAATTCGTCAATGTTCCTTAATATTTATTCAATCCCAACATTGGACTTAAACGGAGCGACAGAGCTCTCTTTTTCCAGATGCAGATCTGAAGTAATTAGCGTAATTTCTCAGATAAATGCGGTAGCGAGGTTATTGCCAACGCATGGCTAGGATCATATCTTAATGCAACTGTACAAAATAGCACCTATCACTCCCTCAATTCTACAACGTACAACGTTGCCGTCTCGTCATATATATATATATATATATATATATATATATATATATATATATATATATATATGTGTGTGTATATAAAAGACAACCAAGACAACGCTTGCACGCAAAACAAGGGCACACTGAGGTTACAGACACGTCGCAGTTACTGCCCGCGAGTTGATCGTTGAGCACAGAGGCGAGATAAGGCATTTCACGTAAGACTGGGTACCCACAGACGTTCGCTCGGCTCCGGCCACGTCAGGCTGGGGTCACGCGCGCGGGCTGAAGGTCACGGGCACCGTCAGCTGGCTGTCGGGCGGTGCAGTTCGAGCGCGCACCGGCCCACAGTGCGCCATTACGCTTGTTTTGCAGTCGGGAAATTAGCGAGAGCTTGATCACATCGGCGATGTAGGCAGCGGGTCGTTCCCGGCCGGCTGCCGCTGTTATGGAGCCCGCTCAGAGGGTCGTTAGTGCACCCCGATTCGCCACAGCCGGGCAATAAAGCGTGCCGCAAATGTGTTTACCGCGGGCGGGGCGGAGCGGCGTCCGTCAATCCATCTCTGTCGCACGTGTCCGATGGACGGAGCGAGAGGGACGGTGTGCCCGCCAAAAAACGGCCGGATGACGTCGCCTCGCCGCGTGACGTCATCCGAGTGACGCGCGCGAGACCACGGCCGCGCCGCGGCCGGGAGCGTGGCCCGGCCGGCCGGGCGGCAGCGGCCTGGCGTCCCATTACGACCGGGCCGGGCGCTGACCTGCGCCGGTTTTACTGCTGACCTCAGGCCGAGCTGGGCAGCCGATCGATCTGCCGCCTCAGTCAGCCGACCGCCCGCTGCCGGCAGCTATTTCTACGCTTCGTCAATGTCCGTGACAGGGAATTGCCGGTCCATTTGTTCTGGCTCCATGACGCGCCGCTTCCACACTGTCCACGCTGATGGCCACATGCTCTCGACTCGATAGTGTTGCGCTTGTGCTGCGCGCAACATTTCGTTGCGCGAGAGGTGTCACGAGCTGCGACAGATTTAGTCTAATGGAAGACATAAGGCAGGGCTGAAATGACCTATTGTCGCTAATAACCAAAGCAAAAAGAGCTTACAGCGTTGTCCGTTGGTTCTGGCATGCACTTGACGCCCCCATGCGATCCGGCTCGCCTTACCAAAAAAAGAAATACAAAAATTGCCAGACGAATCCGTGCCAGTCCGCTTTTTGGTTCAATTGAGCATCTGAAATTACCGATATTTGTTCATTTCCATGGGAAAAGTGCGCACAAGATGCCATTACCCAGTGTGTTCTAAGATACTTAACACAGCTCGATGCCGGTTAAGGATGCAATTTTGCATGCAGATAAGAACAGACAAGGCTCATCATGTAATTCATCATAGCACAATTACTTTGGTCAACATTTCAACATTACTACCACATCACAAGAAAACTAATTACTTCTGGTTTCAATAACATAAGGGCCTGAGGGCATTATCTACCGCTTTCAGACTTCGCGTTAGGTGCAACATGCCACACATACCACTACACAGTTAAAGACCACATACCACACATACCCTACACAGTTTAATCGGTACCCAGTTCACAAGCGCAGGACGACGCTCATCCAGTGCGCCATCTGAATAACTAGGACGTTCACCTCACCTTCAGGGGAATAAAGCAGATGCGTCATTTTCGAGTTATATTGCTAAAATGCCGGACGCTACTAAATCTCTCTTTTTTGCTCGTACTGGAACAAAAAGCTACATGAAGCTATATGAAGTCACACTCACGCAGGAATATTTTTTTGGATGGCGCAGTATCTTAGAGGAAGTGTGTAATGTCTCTCGAGCGCCGTGAGTGCGACAGACACAAATGTAGAACCCTCCCATATTCACAAAACTTGGTGCGAGAGCAAGGTGCATCCTGGGCGCTAATCATTCGACATATGCCATGAGCTCTTGCCATGAGCTCTGCTGATCGCACAAGCTACTCCAAATCTTATCCAACTTCAAATGAGGTATGAATGGACGGTCTTCACTTGATGTATGAATGAATGGGTGGCACGTCCACCCACGTTAACTTCCTGACTCTATGTAAAGTGTGTTGGACCTTCTAAACCATTGCAGGAGAATCACACGCATGCAAATGCACTGTTAGCGCCCAATTTGTGCATAGTTTATGTAAATGGGAGTAGAAAAGATAGGACACAGATCGACAAGTGCAAGTACCATTTCTGATCCGGTCCAATCCAGCCCACCGATTTGCTCCACAATCCGTGGATTTATCAGTCCGCGAAATGGTCTAGCAGAAGCGTCGGTTTACTAAGCGTCCCGCAGTCGCTTTGCTTACAGGGCACGTACCACAACATAGAGCCAATAAGACTAGCAAAGATTACTGAGGCTGACAATCCCTGGTTATGCCTGTCATGCCACCAGCTAGAGTCTGATGTGCCCGGCAGATGGCAGGCCACGATAGCCCTGTTCACAATGCACAACTTGTGTAAGCTCCCTAGGCGACTTTCATGGACGATCCCAGGTTCGCGTTTCTGACAACTATAGTAATGCGATAGCATTTCTTAAAATTCAATTTTTTGTAAAAGGTTCTCTTATTGCCCAACTAAATTGCTGAAAGGTTGGCGCGTAGTAGTTGTCCAGCAAAATTTGTTGAGTAAAACCACTCTTAACTCTAGTCTCCCAGCCAGCCTGAGCCTGCTTCTGCCCCTGTTCGTCTGCGCTGACCACCGTCGCCAGTTAGTAGCCAGATAGTAGCCAGATCGTAAGTTTCCTAAGTGGGTTACGTATTCGATCGATCTGGGTGAAAATGAAAAGATGGCTCCAATAATGCAATCGACTACCGATGAAGCAGAGACAACTTTCCGTGCATTTTACGGTAATTTGCTGCGAAAGCTGGCGAAGGCGGCGGTTATGCGACGAGAGGATCGGTGCTCGTCTGCATTGTAAAGTATCATTTATTTTTAAAATCAATCGGCGCCTTCCTTACCTCAATAAGTTGCCTGATGTGCTGGTATTGCTGTAAGACGGCCGGTTACATAAACAGAGAATGGTGGCTGGCTGGCTGGTCCTACGCTGCTTGTTTAAAGACGTCTCATGAATTACTATCGAACTTACTTCATCTCCTGTTTTAAAACTTAGCAAGCTGCTAAAGATGCACACAGATACTACATTACTAATGACCTAATTTCCAACTACGTTCATTTCACAGAGTAGAATAGACCGTTCCAGTTTCTCCTTAAGAATGGACACAAATGGTGGTACGTTCTGATGCAAACGAAGAGGGATATTGTGTTGAAAATTGACGCTGCCACGCTGTGCTCACTTTAATTTTCTACCCCAGGACACAAGACTGTACTCTGCAATCAAGAATCAAGATGGAAAAACTGATATTGCTCCATAGGAATGGGTAACTGACAGACACATGGTTACAATGGTGGTCGGTTTTTGGTAAATTGGTTGTTGGATAACAAATGTCAACTTATATCAGGGTGTAGCCAGGCACATGATGAGAAGCAGAAGAGTTACACGAGAACTGGCAATGCCTTGAGCTTGTGCACACCACCCAAGAGGGATGGGGACTTGCTGCCGACTGCTGGAGCCATTTTCAGGTAAGATGAGTGAGCTTGGGACGTTTTGAGTTGTTGTGCTCACATTTTCAATGGCATTCTTCCCCCGACCACGGCAGGAATCATAGTGCTGCGCCCAATCTGTATAATGGAGCGCAGCGCCGTATAATCTGTTGGATTATGCAGCTGCTATATGACTTCTCAATCAGCCATTGACCCACCAAGTGGTCCTTATCATTCATATTTGCATCAGAGAGGTATAACCGCTTACACAATTACGATTTAACAGTTATTTTCTCTAATCCTCACTGGCAGACAGGGCAGTGAAGAGATTTTATATGCCGTACAATATATCTCATAAAAACTTGCATGTGAGTGATGTAACCAGAAAACTCAGGGCAGCAGTTTTGTCATCCGGTGACAGAACATGTGCAACTCGGCAGTGTCAAGCAAGAGCATAATTTTGTGACTTGGCCGAAGTTTCTATGATTATTTATACTCCTGGAATAAAAGGCTTGTCAGTTCAGAGTTTTAGCTCTTATCCGGTCTGTATGACTCCCCACTTGCACCAGACTTATGTAGAAATTAACATGTACCAAATTCCAATGGAACTTGCAGGGTTCGGTGCATGCGCTACAGAGAATCACAATACGAGGGTGCTGCTGCAAATTTATTACAAGCGCCTTGATGTCCCCAGAACACCGTGGAGAACAGACGACGACCGCCTGCCATGATCGCCGGGGACGCCGCTTATCTCTGGCACACCTAGTACGTCAAGGCGTAATCGAGCCAGCGGAAAGACAATGCAAATGTACTCTTCAGCAGCCGCTGCGGAGCGGCCAGAGTGACCGCTGGGTATTCCATTGCGCGGCTAAAGAACCGCTCGTGCCACGTTCTGAAGGAGTCAAGGCACCGCTACTGCTGCGTCCCGCGACAGCATTCGTTGTGGCCGGCTCTTTAACAACGGGAGGGGAGTACCGGTCACAAACGGACGGCCAGCCGCGGGCAGCATGGTGCCGACCAACCGGGGGTGACACTTGCACTGCGGCCATTCGCCATCACATGAAGAATGCGTGCGCTGTGGCGTCCCCGCATTAGTCGAATTCATCCTGATTGAGACGTCCGAGTGGCGCGCTGAGGCGGCGCCCCACCAGGCCATCTAGACGACACATCAGCACCAGCTCCCCATGACGGAGCTCGAGCGGCGTGCGGTCGGCGTGCGCCCCCGCGCTCTCGTCCACCACAGAATGTCTCTGAATCGGTCGTGGCCGGCGGCAACTCAGCACTGGCGCCGGACTGGAGCGATGACACTAAGCTGTGTGTGTGAGATAGTGGCGGCGGTGACCGGCTGCTTGGGGCCGCTGAACCGTGCCAACTCGTGCACAGCGGCCTCTACCGGCCGCGCGGTGAGCACACACTGAACGTGACGCTGCTTGCTGGCGACCCCGACAGGGAACCGGGCGGACGTGGAGGTCAGCCGCTGGGCCGGGTCCCAGCTGGAGCTGCTCCACACGTAGTACGCCGACATCGGGCGCATGCAGGCATTGATGGTGAGAAGTGATGCGCTAGCTTTGCCACACGGCCGCTGCGCCTCCGATACGGCCACCTGGAACATGGCTAGCCTGCTGGTGGAGCGGCAGGGCCTGCGGCGAGCCGCGCTCGACGCCTGCCTGCGCCGAGTGCGGCAGACTGCCAACCGGAGGCGATCGCCGACTGCGGCCGGCTTTCGGAGGTCATCTTCCGCTCCTATTGCGGCTTGGTGCTGGTTGTACGAGGCTGTACTGAACTGACTCTCACCGACGACTCAAACCAGTCACGCACGCTCTGTCGTTCCCTGCGTCATTTTGGTGACATCAAGGATGCACGCAAGCAGTTGCTGAAGACAAATGAAAAATGGAAGGAAATATCAGCCTCAGCAGTGCGAACTGCTCCTACTGTGACGCGACAACGCGGCGATGACCTGCGGGACGATCTGGCCCGGCAGCGCTTGCCGCCGACCGGGTCCTGCTGGAGGCGTGCCTGCCGCTGGCGCGCGACGACTGTCTCGGCGCAATGCTCGCGCTGAGGGTGGCCGTGCACCTGCACCCGCACCCTTAACAGGCACGACTCTGGGTACCACTGAGCGCCGCACTGCCGGAGCTGCGTCCGGAACATCCGAAATGCGGCCGAGGACCAAGCTTCGGCCCGGCTGCTCCACAGCCCGTTCTTTTAGGCCCAGTAGCTTGTCAGTGACAGCAACTGTCTGGCTGCTGTCTGGGCCGCCATTGCCATCTAAGCACGTGCGCTGACGGCCGAGTCTCAATCTGAAATGTCCGGAGGTGGACCGGGTGCCCCAGAGCCCGCTGCTCAACGACGAGTCCACAGCGGCTCAGCACGCCGCGCCGTGGCGACGAGACTGCGTTGTTGCTTCGTGTGACCTAGTGACGCCGCGACTGGGCCGGCTGGACACCGAGCCGGAGCGGCGACAGGCCGTGCTTCGTTGGGCGCCCGCGACCGGCGCCCGGTTGGAGTCTCCGCTTGGCGCCAGAGGCACAGCAACAGAACCCGCCAGCACGGAGAGCAAGAGTGCAAGAATCGATGTGCTATCTGCGACTCTCCGCCTGTGTATCGCGACATCCAGCCACCCGCCCCGCGTTCACCAGACTTCCGGCCCTCCGCTCCGCCTCCGAGGGCTGCTTGTAACGCGGAACGGTGTAACGTTTCGGATCACGTACTGCCTGGACCGCCATGCAGTTATCTGGACTGCCCGAAAAACTGTTGGTACCACTGTTATTGTCTCACTTCCGCGAATCGAGCAGCTTTTCACAAGCAGTGCTTCAGACATGCTTCAGACATGTTTGCCGCACACGTCTCAGGTGGATTTTCGTGCCTGGGCACAGGGTTTTGAAAAATACCAACCATTCCGTGGTTTGTGCCACCTGTGTGATAAGCGCCCTATGATCATCTTGAATGAAAACCAAGATTTTCAACTGTGTCGTGCGCTTCTCTCGCATGACACAAATGTGTCAACATGCCACTATGCGGTAGTCAGGGATACAAGTAAAAAGGAAGAAACGTGAAAATGCCTTTCTTTTGTCGTAGATGGCTTAGAGCTGCAAATATCCGTTTACAGTTACGTAAAGATATAAACCCCGTGACCATTCGGGAAGCGCACGAAGTTGGATCGCCAACAGCTACGCATCTAGCGGTAATTTCGGCCTTACATTTTCATAGATTCGATGGATGCTTTCGGTAAAAAGGCACGAAAACTGTCTGTAGTCGTCTCTCGGGTGGGCAGAGGCCGATGTGTTAACCAGCTTTTGTTAAAGTGCAGGCGTAATGTGGCTACGCCCTGTCCTGTTTTGTGTTTGTGTTTGTGGCTCTCTAGCTGCGTCCCTGGGGAGAGACTTCCAATCGAAATTACTTCGAAGGGGCACGCGAACACTGCCTCCTATCTTGATCCTTCACAGGTAGGCAAGCGACTTCCAGCCTCGATATTTTAAACAAGTAGATTGAGAAGCGGGTAATAAGCTGGCTTATTTGGACGACTGCGTATCTTCCAACTTGCTAATCTACGGCATTTCGTTTAAGCGAATGCTGTGTGCTTGAGCCTATCTCCTACAGCCGAATACGAATGTGTTTCTTAATTTTGATTTTATTTGATGCCTCGCTGCAATGTATCAATATTTTGCGATGCCTTATAGCTGAAAAATCCCTGCATGTGGCGTGGTGAGTATTTGGAGCCATTACGGCAGTTTTACTTAATCTGTTATTTGATAGCCCCATGGGGATAACGCCACATTATCTGTGAGGTGGGGTAGCAGCCCACTTTCCTTTTCCTACCGCCAAAGCACCTACAATGACACTGAAAGTAATATTCCTGTAACAAAGTTATCAATTTGTGAAAATAAACGGTGAGCACCTGATAATAAGTGAGCACCTGACAACCCAACCTACTGCAATTGTGTTTCTCGATGAATTAAGGCCGACTTATCTTAGAAAATGAAACACTGGACTATTCTTTTAGAATTATGTGTCAATAATCAGTTTGTTTCATCTGCCTAAGCTGCTGAACTACCGCACAGAAGTCATCGTCAACAAATGACGTCTCAAGCAGGCGCCTTATAATATTTCACCGTTCCTGATTTAAAAAGAAAAAATCCACTAAGCAGTATTGGGGGCCCTTAACATTCAACGTGGGCCCAAAATGACGGGGGGACGGTAGGGCAATCACGGCAGAATACAAATCCACACCCCTGTATCATTCCGTACAAGCCTTCCCCAGGAACCCAAAGTTAACCTGGCGTTGAATTCACCGTTCAAGCATTCACTTCGTGCCCTAGACATGCCGCATGGAAAGACTTATTCAGATAGAAATTCGAACTCCGCGCACCTAACCTGCATCATCGACCTCCACTCCTCACCTCAGAGCCTCTTCGGAATTAGTGTGTCTGCGTCCTCAGAACTCGACAGCAAGTCGACAACAGCTGATTTAGAGATGAAATATTTTTTGGTAATGAGGTAAAAACCCAACAGTGAACGCAATTACAACAGCATTTGGTATGAACAACGTGATGTTTTGGTGCATTATTACAGCAATTCTCACACAACATGGAGCTTTACTCGTCAAATTAAAAACAAATTTGCCTACATGGTCCACTCGACGCGAAAAATATCTGTCTTTAGCCTTGACAATAAATCATGGCCGCTGCCTAGGAGTATTGGCATATTTCATAGTTGGCTACAACGCTTCAATAAAAATCTCTCAAGATGGGACCTGTGGAAAAACATTATTATACCTTACCTGAAAGCTCCCTTGCTGTAACCTATTAACCTAATGATGTGTAGAATCCAGTAGGAGCTAAAACAAAACAAACAAATAGGCCACCTACCAAAAGTCACGTGGGGTGGCTTAAACAAGTTATGCATTGTGAATGGAACCCATGAGTCACTCCCTTCTTCAAGAATTACGTGGTGATGTTTTTTATAAAGCAAATCTTGTTTCGTTTCCGATGTTTTCTTCAGGTGTTGTTTTGTGGTATTTTTGTACAGATGATGCATTGTTGATTTACGTATTAGTATTATATATTGTATTATCATTATATATATTATCATAGATATAATGATTTTATATTATTATATATACGTATTAGTATTTTACGCGTACATACATGTAGCAGTGCTATATATGAGGCAGTCCATACATGAATAATGCGTCACATGTAAGATGCATTATGTAGTACGTGTAACACGTATTATGAGCATACATGTAACATGAATAACATGTACATACATTCAACATGTATTGTACGTACATACCTGCAGACGCTCACATAGAGATAGGTATGAAATATATACCACATATCTCACGCGAAATAAGCCGACTTGCAACAGCAGAATGGCCTTGCAAGACGCGCGTCAGTGAAGGCAGCTGATCCTCCGCCGCGCCCCGCCTACCGCGCGCTCCTCCCGTCTCTTGCTCCCGGCGGCTCGCGGCACGCCGCGCAGGGTCGTCCCCCCCCCCCCCTCAGCAGCGCCGGCCGACAGCGGCTGCCGGTTTTCACGGCTCGGCACGGCTGACAGCTGATCTCCATACACGAGCTGCACGGCGGCCAAACGGCCGCCATATTCGCGGAGTTTGCTGCGTCGATCTGCTCCGTCAGCCGGCGCCGAGGGTGGCTGGCTTGGCTCCGGCGTCGGCAGCCTCCTCCTGCCGGGCCGATGACACGGGGATGCTGGGTCCTGAAACAGCCAGGGCTCAGGCGCGCTGGCCAACACGCCCTGGGTTGCAGTAAACAAACGTCTGAGAGGTTCGTTAGCTGTGGGGGGGGGGGGGGGAATTCTGATTTGTTAACTGTATGCGTCGTGAATAAATCATGATTACAAACAAGGTTTTGAGGTGATCAGCATACGAGCAGAGATGCGGACGAGCTCAAAACATCTACATAGCGAGAAAGTAGTATGGAGGTATTTGGTGGAAGAAATTGTAACGCGCGTCCTGCAAGACTGGGCGTGCGCTGAGACCCATCTCCTCCGCCTTTTTAAACAGGTCCACTTAACAAAGAAGTTGGGGTGAATCATTCTTTTTTGTCATCAACATTCTCATTCGTCAAACGAAAACCTTCCCGTTCTAATTTGAGGGTAGATTGTTTTTCTTACTTCCTTCATCAAACTATTATTTGTTCTTTCCTTAGCTAAAAGTCCAGTCCATTGATTGAAAGTGTGAAATCGATTTAAAATCATGAAACTGTCCGGTTACTACGTTGTGAGTGTTGGTAAAAACGGTGTATAAAGATCATTAAGGCAATAACACTCACACAATTGTGAACGGGTCGTGACCTGATGTCGCATATGTGAATCTTTCTTTTTTCTTGCAAGCCTCTGCAGCCGAAATGGTCGGGGCTAATTGTATTAAACTTTCTATGAAATCCGGCGATCGTGTAAGCAGTTACCAAACAATGCAAAAATGGCTAATTTGGACACATTTCAACCTTCCTCAGCTGGGGTCAAACAAGTTGCACAGAGAGCTGCTTACACTCGCATCCATCACATTAAGCCTGTGTTCTGGACGTTTGTAGGTTTTGGAATTACACCGGATACATTTTCTCATTTCACTCGTCCATTTCCATCTCATTTCTCGTTTCATCTCATTTCATTTTATTCATTTCCTTTGCTTCCTTCCAAGACTCAGTACTTCCTGGAACATTTTAATGCGTACATGCAACAATAAATGGTTGATTGCGCGACAATAGAACACTGGGTAATCCAAGATTATGAATAAGATGTACCAACACATACCATAAGCATACTAGAATCGAAATCAGAATCAGATTCGGGATGTTGTACCAAAAGTTGGCCTTACTGCGCTAGCGGCCTCTCTGGTGTGTTTGCAACGATTAAGTGTAATCGCGTTTATCTGTCGCAAGATGCTTGAAGTGCAGTGTGGTGGTGAGACTAGTGGCTGCACTATCGAGTTGTTTTAATTGATTTCACATGCATCTAGGTTACTCTGATATATCTTGCTTGCTCTTTGCTAATGGACGTCATGTGTCAGTTCACACATCATAACTCATTTCAAAAATTTTGTATCGCAATTGATCACGTAATGACTCAATTGCTGTACAACGAGTCAGTCATATAGTGCATAACAGTGTGGTGCACAGGCTACCGGCTGTTGTGTGCTGCATATCAAGTTACTAGGCAATGTGTTCTCAGGTGCATTAATGCTGGAGATAGAATCTTGTTAATTTTCAATATAAGCATAATTGCATTGTTATTGTCTGATTGACATTTGCATATTCAACAAGCGCATTGATATCATTGCACCGTTATCTGTAGAGGTATTACCACCCACAACATACCCCAAGCAACAATTATGTTTATTCAGCACTGTTGCATGATCGCATTACATACATTCATTGAGAAATAAGTAGCAATAGAGGGTAATGAAGATGTCTTCTATGATATTATATTGAGTACACACATGTTATGATTTTTAGCCAAAAGAATAATCAACCTGCACCGTTACGGGTGGGTCATCTGTTTAAGACAACGATGAGTTTTCTGGCACAATTCAGACTACATGAAATTGCTAATGTATGTGCTTTCTAGATCAAAAGTATCAACACGTGTACATTGTTGGTGGGCTGCGCTGAGGGCCTGCCCAACCTCAACCCCACCCAATGCGTTTTTCGTTGGGTCTGGGGCAGTTCATTTGGACCAAATTCTATCTTCATGCTGTAATTTTGTTTCGTTCATCCGGTGGTCCAACCAATGCCATCAAATAGTGCCTCAAGTAATGCCTAAGTAGCGACCGTTGTGCAATATTGATTTTTACCTCAGTTTTGGTAATATTCTGGAACCAAAATCAGAAGGCAAACCAACATTCACTAGCACATTTCAACATTGTACGGAGGGGGGGGGGGGCAGGACCGTATCCAAAATGCAATTGCCCCATACAATTATCTGCAATCCAAATTTTGTAGCAATGACATCACCAATGACCTTGTAAAATATGTGCAATGTAAGCAGCAAATATTGGGTTAATCGGTACAGAGCTAACCAGCCAACACTTTGTTAATCGTCGCAGAGAGATTCTTAAAAGTTCAAATCATCGCTTGTGGTTGCGACACGCATTCTTCTCGCGGACCAATAGCCGGCGCACCTGCTGTTTGGACACCCTGGCGGACACATCGTACCGCTGTGGCAGCTTTCTGAAGACGTGTGGCAGAGGCGCTAGTCGACTCGATGCATGATTCAGTTGGACAGCGCCGTGGCAGGCCACCACATCCAATGCCCCAACTTTCGACCGCCACATCGGTTGACGAACAGGGCGCGACGGCAGGAAAGAATATCGTACCGACGTCGCGATGGCGATCTATTTGCGCCGGTCCCAACTGGCGGAAATACCGGCCGGACGACTCTATTGGGGAGCCCGTCGGCTCCTGCGCGCTGTCCCATGGTGTCTGGGACGGCGCCGCCGACGGCACAGCCGGAGGGGCAATGGACGACAGCCGGTAGAAATGTCACCAGGTCATCGCTGCTGTGCTGACCGTGAGGCGGCACTGCCGGCGCTGCGCAGCAGTGGCCGCCAACACCACGACTTAAGCACCCAGCACAGTGTCTGATCTCACATCTGGCCGCGTTTGGGACGGCCAGCTTTGGACGGCCACTGTCGCGATGGGCCCCATAGGTCAGGCGCTATAGAGCTGTGCGCTCTCTGCCACAGGCTGCTGCCGGTAGCCCGGTGGCTGCGTAACACCCGTCAAGTATATTTCATAGATATCAAAATCTATAACGTGTATTTCTTGTAGTAACACACAATACGTTTCACAGCACAACCACTGCAACTTCAGGCTTCAGGATATACATGTTTTATGTGTATATATACACACACACACATATATATATATATATATATATATATATATATATATATATATATACATACGTATATACATGAGCCTTCGGGTAATGCAAATGATTGATCGAATTGTTATAAGACGGAACAGTCTAATCCGACAATGTAGAACACAGCTTTCTCGCCAATTCATTTTTTGAAACAAGGTAAAGCGATTTGATTTGATCCAACATCGTGGGAAACACCTACGTATTTCCAGGTTCAACCATATCAAATGACTGTATTTCAGCCAATCTTGACACAAACAGGTGAAAGTATTCCTAATGTCCATGAATACTCACCTCTCAATTGCGTTTTCAGTGTTCGTTCCATTCACTGGAGTTCATTGCGACCAACTCGTGCTTTCCGTTTCGGGCTGGTTTAGCTCTGACCCCGGCCAAATCCCAGTTTTCATATTTTGCCTTCTTCCCACTGGGCCACACAAATCCGGGGCATTAGCGACCGATTTGTGAATTGGTCCAATCTGTGGAGGGATTCGGCTCCCTGACCGCCTCCTGTCCCATCAGGATCGGATCCGCTCGATTCGGCGCCCCAATCACCTCCTGTCCCGTCAGGATCGGATCCGCTCGATTCGGCGCCCTGACCGCCTCCTGTCCGGTCAGGATCGGATCCGCTCGATTCGGCTCCCTGACCTCTTCCTGTCCCATCAGGATCGGATCCGCTCGATTCGGCGCCCTGACCGCCTCCTGTCCGGTCAGGATCGGATCCGCTCGATTCGGCGCCCTGACCGCCTCCTGTCCCGCCAGGATCGGATCCGCTCGATTCGGTGCCCTGACCGCCTCCTGTCCCGCCAGGATCGGATCCGCTCGATTCGGCTCCCTGACCGCCTCCTGTCCCGCCAGGATCGGATCCGCTCGATTCGGCGCCCTGACCGCCTCCTGTCCCGCCAGGATCGGATCCGCTCGATTCGGCGCCCCGATCACCTCCTGTCCCGCCAGGATCGGATCCGCTCTGCACTGTAGGCCAGGCCCATCACCCTGTGCTCTGTCGCCCCTGAATCGGGCTCGTCTCCAGCTGCGCCGGGGGGTTGGAACAGAGCGGTCTGCGACACTAAACAACGATGGTGACATGTCTGCCAGGATGCTGTTCAACGGAGTTTGTAAAAGAAATGCCTGGTACCCGGCGTCTCAAGCCACTCAGACTTTTGGGGTGGAGGCCGAACTCATGCCATCGTCGGCCACCATCTCATTCCCGTAACATCAGCCGTCGGACGCAATTTAGGTACACGTTTTCCTTCACCTTCGAATGTTTTAGATTGGAAGGATCCGATACTACCGATCCATGGTTTCATCTCACGTGACGTGGGAGTGATATCTGTATTCCCTGCAGCTGTCATCGGCACATCAGCTTCTCAGTTGCAGCCAGGGGGGTTCGCTTCGGTTCCACGAGTGCAATGCTGGGTTAACGGATGATTGGTCCTCCGCTCCGGACATATTCGGGACAGAGCCACGAAGCGAATGATCCTGCGGAGCCGAGCGAGTGCACGATTGCCATAGTCTCACAGCTAACCACTGCCGACAGGTTTTTTTAGCATCAAAAAGCCAGTATTGCATACAGATTTGTTATAACTGAAAACAGTAATTATACGGTACCGGCTTAGGTGGGTCCGACTAAATTTGGCTCTGAGATGCAAGTTTGTTCAGCTGCCGCACTCGGTGCTCTTGGTGCTCTGCGCTTAATGGGCCGGAGCACGTTACCTAGCATCGAGTGGCCTTGATTGCAGTCGGATTCGGCTCGAGGCAAGAGCTCGCTTGCAATCCAGTAGTGCTCGGAACAGCGCTGTTCGCGGCCAGACGGCCTTTACGTGAGCCTTGATCTGGTTCTCAGGTGACAGGCAGCTTAAGCTCTGTGTGAAATCATCGTTGTGGACAGTCAGAGGATTTACAACAGTTGGTACCTTCCGGTTGCGGCGTGCGCTTTATGAGGCAATGCGCTTGCTGTGCTTGGGCTTTGTGCGTTGAAATACAGGTATATCTGTTTGAATGGGAATTAAGGTGTCGTTGAGTGCATACACACAGGACAGAATGTCTGAGTGTATTTCAGAGTAACCTGGACAAACAGGAATTTAAAGCATTTACCCCTTTCAGGCTCCTTCCCTCTTCCTCAGGTTTTTTCGCTGCCATCTGCGCAGCGGCTTACAACAAAACTTGGACTTTCTGTGTTTTCCTAAATAGCTTGTCTACGTGTTGCGCCGAAGTTCCCAGCACAGGGCTCGCACAGGATGGTTCCAGAGTCCGGTGTTAAGATAAACCCGCAACGAAATTTGGCGATCATGCCAACAAAGCGATCTCCTCACTGCCACATGAGACTGTGCGCACTGACCTTCTGACCTTCTGACCTTTGCTGCTTGCAAGAGAAGCTGGCGAGGGCAGTCAATAAGTTCCAACATCTGGTGCTGGCAATCTAGCAAAAACGTAGCAGATCTGGCTCGAAATGCAAATGCTTTCTAACATTGTGAAATGCGTTACAGGTCACCGATGTAAGGAGTGCAGGCATGTAAGCCAGGTATGTAAAGAATGCTTCCCGGTATCTAGATAACAAATATTTCCACTTCAGCCAATCTTTACAAAATTAATTGATATACACGGTGACAAAGGCGAGTTCAGGTTTTGCGATATATGTTGCGAAGGACCAAAGTCTCAAACCTATGTCGGCACTACGGTGGCGTGAATGGATGACAGGAAAATATCGGCACAAGTGAGGTCGGGGGAAGAAAAAAAGTTCGCACCGAAAAGCCTTCAGGCTGGGAGGAAAGGAAAATCCCATAAGATCTGGAATATGGAGGCCTAGAATGGAGTATTACAGTTCATTGTTCACTTTCGCGCAGCGTGCGACATCTTAAAGCTACACCAGAGGCGAGTCCAGGAACGACAAAAGGAGTTGGGGTGTGCTTATAGCACAGGGAGACCGTTGCCACCAAAACATACCCTCTCTGTTTATCAACTTAATAAAAAATTTTCTCCACCTATGCCAATCACTTTAACTTATCTGTGGTTTTCTTATCGCAAAGTAAAACATCGTCGCATTGGCTACACGTGCTGTCAACAAAAATTCGTTGGCCAATTTGTTTTGTTATCACCCAGCTTGGAATCTACTGGATATGTCCATGATTTCTCCATTTTGACATTTCATAATACTATAGCAAGTTCCGAATCATTACCTACCGATATGCAACGGTTGTGCTTGAGTCGGTTGATAATGATGACGACTGTGTGATCAGAATTACTTTATCTTGTTTTTAGGTTTTAGCTCCCATGCTGCCTCCGCATTAGAACTGTTCCAAATTTTCCACCCGATCACAGTCACAAAACCTCCGTCCCGATTAAAAGAACAAAGTCTCCGTCTAGGTTGTGACTAATCCGTCTTAAGCCCTCCCCATGTTTCCCCTAGCCGTCCCGAATTATCTACATGTACGGGGCAAGGGTACTAAACTTTAAACTATTTCCTTCAAATTTCCGAATTCACATTCCTTCAAAGTTTCAGCCCTTCGAATTGTCCTCAAAGTTTCAACGTATACATAAATTAGGCTGTGGAGATCAGGAGGACTAAAGACCATGGCCGTCTTGACGGTCAAGGTTCCAACGGGGGTCAAGCTGCCCTCGCGTGGTCTCAGACACCGTGGAGCTTTGGAATGCATCTAAAAGGCGTCATGCTTGACATCTACTTTCGGCAACGGAATCTGAAGCGAAGGCCATCACTCATGCGGCCATGAGACTCGCTATTTTCTAAAAGCCTATGAGAAGATCCAGAGAATCCAAAGGTTCTGAGACTAAAGGATCGTTACTCACCACGGCACCCTGATACGAAACGTAAATATGAACGTCAAAAGACAGGTGCATGAGAACTTAAAACCTACTTCATGTCAACGTAGAAAATGTGTACAGCATGATGGAACCTTCAAACGTCATGGTCTCCCTTTGCCGTGGTCAGCACTTGCGGCTATTTTCCGTCTTACCTTTGTGTGCAACTTATTAAAGCTGTGTGTGCTCGACGAACTTTTCATCGAACCGAACGAAAAATGCATACTGTTAAGTAAAGGCTCTTCCAGTCAGCATAACCAACTTTGCGGTAACATAACGCTAGCACATGTTTCACAATACCGCTATGTCAGTCGGAGTGACGGGCGCTTTCAAGCGAATAATCTTCAGCTCTCCGCCGTCAAAGGAAATAACAACAGAACTGTTGCAATCGCCCCAAAGTGTAACCTCCTGCTGTTGCTTCTGCCCAACAGAGAGTATTCCCTCATCCCTGTCCAGCTCCCCTCTCTCTCTCTCTCTCCCTCTCTCTCTCTCTCTCTCTCTCTCTCTCTCTCTCTCTCTCTCTCTCTCTCTCTCTCTCTCTCTCTCTCTCTCTCTCTCTCTCTCTCTCTCTCTCTCTCTCTGCACACACACACACACACACATATATATATATATATATATATATATATATATATATATATATATATATACATTCATACATATAACATATATACACATATGCACCCCTATGATTTGACAAATAAGTTGACGTATTGTTTTGAGTACACATATATGTTTCTGGTAGCCTTCACTCACCCTCCAAACTAAGTTTACAACATCTATAATTTCCAATGTCGCACGGGCTGGATTTTGCCAAATTCCCGGAGCAAATGTTCTTTTTTTCTGGGGTTTTGTACTTGTTAAATTATGTGATATCAATTTTTTCTCCGTGGTGTTGCAAATTTGCCCTAAGCTGTACCACCAGATTGATAGGCAGCAGAACGTATGGTTATTGCTCGCTTCATTACCGTTATATCTACCAATAACAGCCGCTAGATTTCTAAACAGTGCGGATATTAGAAAAAGAAACACAACAGCTCACGTGGACTGGGTGCGCCCGAACACAGTGTCGTTATCTTCAAGTTGCGCTGTTAATTAATTATATTATCAGAATACTCTACAGTGCAATCCAGCAATTTCAAATTCCATCCGCCAGCCAATCCACTTTTCAAACACCAGTTGCGGTCTGATTCATTCTGGCTTGGGAAGAAAACTTGACAAAATAACAAAGACTTTGACCTCCTCGTTTTTCGGCATTGTGAGTTGAAAGGTCTTATTCTGACCATGATCGACCTTCAAGATGCCAGGGTTACTGGGCACACGACGTTATCAAGCGAGCGTTTCCATTTGCTGGGGTATGCTTGATACACTCACCCCTCCGAGACTATTTGGAACCAAGAACCATCCTGGCTGAACAAAACGGCAGTCGTACATACCTCTGGATCGCACGATGCCTAAATACGAAGTTGTTATCCGACAGGTCATAAAAGAGGTCACAAGGCAGATTTGATGGATCGATTTTTCCAAAGTCGCCGTCTAAGCCAGGCACTTCATAAACGTCAGCGTGGTAAGGCGGCTACACTGAAATTCACAGGGGGGAAAATTATGGCTACACCTGCCACACGTCACGTCTACACACATGTCGTGGAAAGTGTTACTCCTACGCACGGAGCCTTCTCGCTTTAATCCAGCATCCTCACTACTCGGACCTGGCACTTTCTTTCACGAATGAAGAGCCATCGGAACTACCCAAGGGAGAACAGATTGGCCTATAAAGCTGTTTTGTTCGGCGGCGTGTAGCGTATCATAGGGAATCTGCTATCACGGCCGGACTATAAGCGCTGTGCGCGATCGCCCTGTTGTTCAACGCAGCCCCTGAATGAAAATTTATGCACTGCTCGCAGCTGGCGAGCTGCTTCGTCGCTGTTGAAATATGAGAGGCCGGAATTCCGCACAAAGAATGCTCTCCGCTGGCCATCTAAGCAGACTCGTTCGCTCCTGCCGCGCGGCGGTTGCGGTGACTGGCAAAGCAGGCCAATTTAAGTTTTCCCGGCCAAAGACAATACAAAGTTCGCGAGTTGTTTGTACTGCGCTTACTTTAATGACTCTATTCCCATAGCTCCGAGGCTACAATCCCATCTAGTTTGGAGCTATTTCGGTGGCTTAGTGGTGAAAGTCGGCGGTTATGCCTCGCAGCTGCGGCTGTTTCTTTCTAAGTACATTGTTGTGCTTGCTTTAACTTGACAATGACAGTGTCTAGCAGATTTACAAGGTTTTGGTTCGCACGTGTTAGTCACGTGTCTTGGAAGAGTCAACCGAGTTTTAAATGGTTCAAAAACCAGAAATGCGAGTTGAATATCTGCCCAGCACGTAAATGACCTGAACACGGCTACCTGCACATCCACTGAAGAGGCATCCTCAACTTGTACCATCAACGCGTTTGAGGTTTTTGTAAATTGCGTTGGTAAGGTCTTATCATTTACGTTGTGCAACAGAGCTGCTGTGCAAAAACTAAGTATATCTTAAGCTAATTTATTTTCCCAAATGATAGACCGTCGCATATACCAAACGATATGTCACGCTTTATCATCACATCGACCCCTTCTGCTGAGTTTGGGAGGCAGAATTTCACCGCCTTACCCATGAGCAAACCGCAGCTTCGATTCAGACAGGGCTCGGCCGAAAATGACTATACGCCTTGGAAGTCGCCTACAGACGACTTCGGGATGATGGCCTCGGGCTGGATGTAGAAAAGCGTCTTATCTTAATGAATACGGGGATGATTCCATTGTGGGCGGGCCTCTGGGGCGTAGGACGTTATGAGGGCTTGAGTAGGGAGTGGAGAAAGGTGGGACCGTTGATCGACAACGGTGAATATTAGGGATAGGCTCAGCCCATGGGTATATATATATATATATATATATGGAAGGGCATCGGGTGCGGTCAGGTACAGATTTTGGGAAAAATTGGGCACAGGCAGGGATGTGTGAAAGACTTAGGAAAGACGGATGGATGCTTCAAGGCATACTGCACAATGTTATTGCATGCATTGCGTTCGGTCTTAATAAATTTCATTCGCGTTATTACTTACAATAATCAACGGGAAAAGGTAAGTTTGGATGTTTTTTTCCTTCAAAACCTTTCACAGTTGAGAACCAAAGTGTTGGAAACGGACGCGTGCTGGTGGATTCAGCTTATCAGGAGTGAGTAGCTGGCGGGCATCGGCAAAGCCCCATGGATAACAGTTGAATGGGTTAAATGAATTTAAACATTCAAGACACGACTCATTAGAGCCAGGAGAGTGCAGTCCCTCCATAGCCATAATCGCGTGTATTCATATGTAAGTGACTAACTGTTAACAGCCAACAACTCCAGTTAGGCATGTACGAAGAGGAATATCCAAAACGTAGTCTTGTTTCACGGCATGGTAGATATTGCGCGCGCATCCGGCGTTCGGAAACTAATTTTAAGTGATTTTTTGGGTTCTCTCCCATCCCATCGTGAAAGCCTTTGCAACCCCTGGTTATCGCTTATTAGTTGCTGCTGCTTATTCAAGAGGAAAGTTTTGACGCTTGCGGTGGTAGGAGACCCCAATTGCGGTTGAAAGCGACCCGTCGTATCTATATTTAGAGAACGCGGATTTTGTCCACCTGACGGGTTATTTGGGAGTCGCACTGCGTGCGCAGCATTTTCAACACGCCTTTGGAAGGAAATGCTCCGCTTGAAGCGTGCCTGCTCAGAGTCCTTCGTGCAACCAGAGATCACAAATAGCCTTCAGGCTGGACGGCGCGGCTTTCCTGGAACAGTGGACAGCCTGTACCTCAGTGTTGACTGGAGCTGTAGGCTCCGCCGCTAGACTGTTCTCCATCGATCTCCTCGAGGCAAACATCGGACATTCTGAGCAAACACAAACGCCCTGCCTTCGCTCATCCGAGCTCGCGGAGGAAAATCTCGGCCTGGGCTAAAACTCCGGGGTCGACTCTGCCACGCAGCGCAGGCTCGGTTCGGTGCGCCTGGCGGTGCCAGCCGGCCCTGCCTGCGTGCCGGGCTGGACTTCAAGTGATAAGCCAGCGGCTGAAAGGGTCGCTCTGTAACGAGTGTTGACGGTCGGTTGGTTCTAGGGTGATTTACCGGGCCCCGTCTCGCGGGCAGGCACCGCGATGGGCTTTACCAGCTCAATACGGCCGTCAAAGGACAGCTTTTCAGGCCTTTGGCTGCCGCGAAATGCCAGGTAAGATATCGGCTGATATGTGTGGAAAGGGAACCCGGGAGTGCTACGAGCTCGACATGCGTCGTTGAGCTATTGACTGGTGGCTCGTCTGGCTTTCAAGCCTCCGCGATCGTTGCGGAGCCAGCATGATTGCATTCGGGGTACGCGAAAGACGCGGACAAGCAAAGCGCCTTTCTTCCGAAGTGAAGCGCACCCCACTGCCACACGGGCATGGTGACGCGACAGGTGCTCGATATGTGCTGATGCCCACCACCTCGCCAGCCAGAGGTATTCCGAATTAATTATGTATGCAATTATGCCGGCCTCGCGAGAGCCTGTGGTGGTCTGATAAACTTCGAGGGCACCGACGCAAGTCTGGGAGCAAACAGAGGCAAGCTGCATCTTTTCAGAACCCGTCAGAGACCTCCTGTCTCCTTCGAGCCAGCGAACTTCACTAAAACTGAGTGAATGCGAGCTTTGCAACTTAGACTCAGTCGTCTCCAATATCTCAGAGACAAAAGATAAGCCAATGTAGTCGGATGGAGCTGCTTGTCCTGCAGCATTACCGGACACCCTAATCTGATTTGTATGCACTGCGTGTCACAGTGAGGTTGGAATTTGATGGCGGTGACCGACCAGGGACCGGGATCTGCGACCCGCTTGATTCGTTTGGCTTGACATCATGGCAAGTTCTAAGCAGCCTGCTGTCTGACTGAGGAGGCATGACTTAAGGCTTGACCCGGGTACGTCATCCCGTAATTACAATGCGGACCACTAGTTGGTCTAGATGTGCTGTATCTCTGCCGATGGGTAGCGCTGCAGTTTAGAAGACCTAGAAGGTCAGCGTGCACAGTTTGTGTGTTTCTTAATGTATTCTTAATTCGTGTTAATGGGTGAGTGACACACACAGGACAAGTGACGTCGTCACACGCGCCACGCACTCGCACGCACGCACGCACGCACGCACGCACGCATACACACACGCACGCACGCACGCACGCACGCACGCACACACACACACACACACACACACACACATTTTAGAACGTCTGTGACTACAGTGTTGGTGAAAGCTGGCTGCAGTAATCGCATTAACGCTTATAAGGCGAAACTCCAGCTGAGCATTGTGCCAAAACTTCTATCTTGGTGTCTGAGTTTTGCATGGTCCGTCCATGCCGCTGATACCTTAATGTATAGCTACGCATATCATCCATAACACCTCAAACGAAGTGTTAACTTGAATACTTTGGTGCACCAACAATATGCCAAACCAGGATTACAACGTCATAGGCTTGCACGCAGGCTTTTAGTTTTGTCATATACTGTCTGTAAGCTGTCTTATCAGCTCAGCAAAGCCCTTTGTCTAAGCCGTAACGCCTTGCTGGAAACTATCGCAATCCAGCCATTTCACGACAAGAACAATTTGCAGATAGCTGCTCGGCTCAACACACTCGCTTCACTTTCCCTCATCACCGATGCGTGGCTTTATTTCATTCGCAGACGGGTGACGTAGGCGCCGTCCTGCCGCGACCTCGCGTCCGCTCCAGCGCCTGAGCACGCGCCGCCCTGGCGCGGCGACGCGTCCGCTCACGCTCCAGCGCCTGAGCATGTGCCGTCCTGCCGCGGTGGCGCGTCCGCTCCAGCGCCTGAGCACGTGCCGTCCTGGCGCGGCTACGCCTCCACTCCAGCGTCTGAGCACGTGCCGTCTCGTCCGCGGCGACGCGTCCGCTACAGCGTCTGAGCACGTGCCGTCCTGCCGCTGCGACGCGTATGCTCAAGCGCTCGAGGACTCACTCAGCCCGCGCGCTTCCGCCGCACTGTCGGCAGAATATTCAACAAACTGGCGACAGGGGAGCTAGGCTGGACGCTCAATGGGCTGGCTAAATGTCGAGGGTCGGGGACGCTGCACTGCTGCCGCCTTCCGGTCCAGAAAGCGCTTAGCAGTCCGTTACCGCTAAGTAAAATAGTGGGACACCCTGTCGACACCAATAGTTCATAATTCAGTGTATTTTGTCTCCATTTGCGCTTTATTGTTAATTTGCCGGGGATGGCAGCTGGTGGTGGTTCCTCACAGAAAAGATGATGTCCGCAGATGTGGTTAACTTGGAGGTCATCCAGGAAAACGGACTGTTTGCCATGCCATGGAATCGTCAGAAACATGCGAGTTGAACTAGGTGAACTTGTTCACTTCACACCCCCATGAAGAAAGTCCAAATGTTAAATCCTATATTTAATTATATCTGCCCGTAATGACGGTACCCCGCAAATAGGCATAACCGCCCGTGGCATTTTGCGGCAGCGCTCCAGAATCACTTGCGCTAACCTCGTGCTATTTAATAACTTTGCAACCCGTCAGTTTCCAACACTCTCGCAATGTTGCAGGCTTGCATCAAGCTGAGTTAGTGAGTTGCGCTGCTTCGTCTGGTCCTTCCGTATTAGCACGGCTAAATTCCAGCAGTAATGCGCCCCAGCGCGGTTATTGCTTGTTGCATTTGTTCTTTATCATTTGTTTGCCATCACAGCGTAGACGGCTGCACAGATTGCCGTCAATTTTGCACAAAAACTGGCCACGGCCGCTCGATTTTGCTGTTGGTCACAGTGCGCCCGCGCGACGGGGCATATTTAAGCATCTAGCAAGAAAACGCTGTTCGTGCTATTCGCATACGTAGAAAAAAACACGTTGTGCAGGGGCCAATCCATCAAACACAAGCGACAAAGCTCGAGAGCGATGCACATAGCGTCACCATGCGCACGACCTGCCAATAAACACATCAGCGTCGCAAGGTTAGAAAAACCAGCCACCATATACTACGCACCATCAGGATGTGGGCCAGAGTTACGGCACTGGAAGCGGTGTTCGAGCCCCCGGTGCTTCGTCCACGGAAGCCGTCGGGAATTTCAGCAACCAGATTAGGAGCCGACGTCCGACTGTCTCTCTGTGTGCGCATCTTTTTAGCCAGACAAGCAGCAGAGGCGGTTCACGGATTGCGATGAAGTGTGTACGCGCGATGTGTTCAATTGTCGCGACACTCCACGCCTGAATACGTGCCCGACCAAAACCAGCATCGGTCATAGGGCGCGTGAGAATAAGGCATCTTTTGGCATTTAGTGCATTCAGACACCTTTCGCGCATTTCTTATATGAATAGATCAATCCCACATTATATGCCAGCATTATATACTGGTGTGTGCTCGCAACGCTTTATGCTGGATATATATAGAAGAGTAGGTGGCGTAAAAGTCATCGAAAGCATGCTGCGCAGCTCCAGCAACGATCAATATACGCAAGCAATATCCTCATACGCAGGACAGTGTCGTCTGACGTGAGCAATGAAACCTTAGGAAAAATTAATCGGAGCGCGGCGTGGTGCGAGCCATTACCTGTGAATGTGGGCTGCCCAATACCGACGCCAACGACGCCAACGCTTCGCACCGCCAATCAAATGTGAACTATAACTTAAATATATATATATATATATACTATAAATTATATATATAATATATATATATATAGTATATAGTACATATATATACATATATATATATATATATATATATATATATATATATATATATATATATATATATAGTGGAACAGCATTACAGAGGCAACGCTTACGGGTGGTCTATGGTGATCTGTTAATGCTAAACGAAGATTACGCATGCTAGTTAAGATCTACTTCATATTGTTTAGCCTCGATCCAATGTTATGTCGTTGGCGACGGTGTTAGCGTTGCCAACAGTGTCGTTTTTTCCGGCGAGGGCGCTGTACATAATGGACTACAAAGGCTATTTGCTCCTAAAAATATCCCATTTAATAAAGATGGCGCAGCTTGGACTAAAAGTGACGAAAGCAGTTAGGCGTATGGGACTAAGGGGTTTTACGAAGTGTTGAAAGACACACAAACTAAATTCGTGATGAGATAGGGGAAAAACGCTATGCTATAAAAACACGGCTTTGAGTCTCAACCCTTATCGCGCGCAGGCAAACACTGGGTGTAAGCCCAGAGTGATCTTTTAACGCTCATTGAAAGGAGTGTTCCACATTTATGCCGGATTTTGACCTAAAATAGCGGTCTCAAAGACCCTTCGCTGCTGTTTACAATCCTGCCCTTTTTAAGACCGAAGCCCCTCTAGTTTCTGAGCTTCACGCTCGCGAAAATGGGAAATTGTATATCGAAGACAGTATTTCAAAGCCACCTTAGCATTCATGACGTCATAATAACGTCATTCAAATCCTGCCACTCCATACGCCATGCGACGCTCAAGGCCAAGAAAAATATAATTGCTGAGCCGTCCATGCTTGGCATTCGTAAGCGCGATTTCCAGATATGGCGGCCGTCAATTGGCTCTCAGTCATTGTCGTGCAAGGTGCAATGACGCGATCAAGCCATGACGCATTGAGGGGCATATTTACTAAACAGAGAATTGTGCTGTCTAAAGCAGTGTATTCCATTTAAAAAGTTTGCCAATAATAAGCGTACTTCATCATGTCTGATGCAGGCTTCAATATCTTCAGATGGAGAAACTCCCATTTAAAGTCTTCACGGATGCAGTGGTGAGTATGGTTGGAGGTTTACCCCTTAACTAGATGTAATGATATCCATGTTTATGATGGTTGCGATGTATGCCAGATCTTCGCGGTCTTGCACTACGGCAAAATGTCTGCGGTGTGTCACCATTCCGAGTGATTCTTGCGGATATTGCCTCTCTTGGTGGGAGCATGTCTCTGTGCCTTGGAGATTTCAGGACCTACTGTCCAAACCGTAAACACAGCTTCTCCCATCTGTCTGCAATGGTTGCCATTTTCGCGTCTGTAGGACCCGTTTGTAATCTTTGTCATGCCTGACAATGATTTTCGACGCCCGCCTCTGTACTCGTGAAGTGAAGTATATCTGAGATACATCAGACATAGCGGATTGGCGAGTAGGCAGGGGTTGGTATAGGGGAGGCAGATGCCCACACTTTCACACTCCAACTCTCGGCAATATTTAAGAAGAATCCTATGACAGTGCATGTAACGCAACAAGATAGCATCCCTTCCCCCCCCCCCCCCACATCTCCTGGGATGTTTTTCCGCCGCTGCCCTCAATAAATCCTTAGCTGCCATCTTTGTTTGCCATATGTGCACTGAGGACTAATAGTGAGGGACAATTTTGCAAATAATAATCGGTTGCAGTTTTTGGTATGCTGCTCAGGTGATAAGTTAGCACTGGCTGCAAATTGAGGAAACATATTGTTCGCTTTAGCTTCCACCTGTGCCTGAATATGAATATGAAGTGCAACAACGATATGGATTGAGATAATTGGAATCGCCAGGGATGGCGTTGCGAGACAAGGGTGTGTTGTCTATGAGCACGTGCCGTCAATTTGAGCACGATGAGCCGTCAATTCCGCATTTCTGTCGCTATGGCGAATGTGAACCATTGCATTCTTGGATGACGTATCTGTTCGACCTGTCGTCCTCGTCAGCTGTGTTCGTCACATAGGACCGCACCACGCGAGGACCGCTATCCGAGCAATAAGCTCATCCGTATGCGCCGCGCCAGCAGCTGTGAATCGCGCATGCCGTCCTTGAGCTGGCCCATCCCTGACCCGGTGCGGACCTTGACACCATTTCACGAGGGATATGGCCCCGCCATACGCGCGATACCCATACCCACATGTAGTCCCGCCAACTGATCGCTTTTGTATGCATTGCAATTTATAAAAAACTAGTTCATCTTTAACGCTAACACCTCGACTGAACTGCTCTGTAAAACTGTCACTACCTTTTCTTTCGAGAAGGCACAGCGCTAACGTAGAAGACCTTCGTTCTGCTGGCTCCAGCTCTTGATGAGAAGACGCCTCACCAGATGTTTAAGATTTGCTCGGCGCGACTGTCTGCACTCAGGGCGTCCGAGAGCTCCATTCACTGGCTCGGTACGCCGTCCAACAGTGTTCGCTTCCCGCGCTGTACCGTGCCGCACGTCCGCCGGCACTCAGCGACGCACAGCCGTCTGGCGCGTGCCGCTACTGACAGCTCCCCAGCCACGCTCCCCGGGGTCGAAGGCGACTCAAAGCAAGTTACACGCATCACACCAAGGCCCAAGCAATCAGCTCAAGACACACGTCAGAAAGATGCAATTAGAATGTTGGGCAACAGAAAACGCATACTGAGATTGCAACGGAATAAGGGGGTGGTGAGGACTTTTGGCTGGCTTTGAAACGGAATTACGCGGGACGAGAGAGAGAGGGCGAATCTCCATCTCTTCCTCTACCATCTCGAGAACCGCAAGAGGTAGAGCAACGAATATTACGGGGACGGTAGGTTCTGTAGGGAACTATGATGTGTGGAAAACGCAGGTCCCTATGCCAGTATATTCAAAGTCAAACGACTCAAATTTGTGAAGCTTCAATAGCTTTTTGTGACTTGCCTTGTCGTCCTTGTTAATTGCTGGTTGTTAATTGTAAATTGTGTCTAACCGTTTTGAGGTACGTCTATGCTGCATTGCTGTTATGGTATCCGATACTATCAAGAGATAAATACGCAACACACAGTGCCTGACCTCACGCCGCTCTTGCCGCCAGCAGCGTAACGCGACACCATGTGCTATACAGTGACAATGAATTATATACCCAGCAGTGCCATTAGGAATTGTCGTGTCACGGAAAGTCTCTTCTTTCTCTCTTTCATCGCCGCAATTGTCACAATCCTGCACACAATCAAAACCAGGGGATGCCATCCGTATTATTTAACACCGTCGAAAAGTGGCAACATCGAGCTGCGTGAGAAAATAGGTAGTCTGGACATAAAGCCTGCTTGACGTCATGTATACCATATTTGATGACATCAGTGGAGCGGAAGCTGCCCATTTAGTCAGCTGACTGCTGTACCGCCCATTAGTTTGAATGGTGGGTATGTTTTTGGTGGCGTGCGGTCGGCGTTTCCCGGTTGGACTCAGAAAAAATGGTCCGCGGTTTTGGCATGCAAACGTTGTTCTGGAAAGGAGATTTAATCTAGGAACAGCTAAGTCCCATAGCAAATTACTTTTTTCAATGGGATTGCACACAACTTAGAGTTACATGTCATGTGGCGTTTGTAGCGTATTACACAATGCGACTGCTGGGTGTTTCAGAGATTTACGTGGCCATAGCAACGGCTAATCTGGGGGATTTCCTGCTCATTTCTTCTTTATTGATTGCTGGTATTTATATAGCTCAACCTGTATGATGTTAAATCAAATTATGTAATCAAAAGAATTATAACCAAATCATACCCACCATTCAAACTAGTGGGTTATGTAGCAGTCAGTTGACTAAATGAGCAGCTTCCTCTCCACTGATGTCATCAAATATGGTGTACATGACGTCATGCAAGCTTTGCCTCCAAACTACCTATTTTCTCGCGCAAGCTCGATGTTGCCACTTTTCAGACCGAACAGATCTACCTCGCTGGATAGCCTTGATCAAAACCCTCATTTATACAATGTCGTGCTACTAATGTCAGGATAACTGTTGCTGCTAAGGATACAGGCACGGCCTTTGAATATGAGATGGCATCATCGCAAAAGTAGTTTTCTTACAGCCTCGGGACTTGTTGCATAACCTCACGATAAGCTCGATCTACAGCTGAATTTGCCTTCCTGGACCGCGAAAAAACGACGAGGCGCTTTGACAGCCAGGACAGCTTAATGCATGGCAGAATTCGAACCGTTGGCAGGCATCATTCAGGAATGGCGTCCAATATGCTGGCCTCCTCGTGGCCATGTCCCGTTATGAAAACCACGTGTGCGCTTCGAGCCCCGCCTCAACCATCGTCATATTCCCTACCATTCCTTAGGCACGCTCCAAGTCTGGCGCGACATGTATTGCCTTGTGAGCGCCTCCCACTGTGCCCTAGCTATTGGTATATACAGGTAGAAACTGGGCTTCTATGCTGCCCTGTATAGCTTAAAGGACCCTGTGTAGCTTAAAGGACCGCGAATATTCATAGGGTCATAAGGGTATAAAAGGGCCCTGAGCGTCTAAAAAGGACCTGAGCTTACCATCGGCTCCTGAAAACCCAGAGGTCACCTCAGTGATCAGAAGGCTCTTCAGTGGCCTGGGAAACCCTCAATAGCCTGACAACCCCCGGGTGGCTAAAAGCCCCTGAGTGGTCAGTAGGGCACAGAGCAGACGAGAGAGCATTGGGCGATCCTAGGGGCTCTGGCCTCCAGAGGGCCCTTGAGCCGTCGGAGCCGTCCGCGAGCAGCCAGAAGGGTTTGCGAGTGATGGAATGGCCTCTCGATGCCTCCCCCCAATCCACCAAAAAGATCGGGTGTCCAAAGGGTCGTGAAGATATAGACGTGGAGGTCGACCGCGCTAAAGGTCAGGTGACGTCAGAGGGCAGCACGGACAAAGCCGAGCATTGTGGCAAGTTAAGTTTTCGCCGCCAAATTCCGCCGTTGACCGGGAATTGCGCGGTCAGGTGTGGCGATCAGGCTTCACGAAACAGACACTGTTCAGCTTGAGCTCTCATCCCGATGATCCAGTCATTCAAAAGGTTCGGATAATTTTTAAAAAAATATGCTCTGGTGACCAAATGGGTCTTCGAGTGGCCAGTGAGTCGTCAGCAGCCAAACGAACACCTAGGTGGCTAGAATGGCCCACGAACAAAAGGTTCCACTTCGTGATCAGGGGCTCTGTGCGACCAGCTAAGTCCTCGAGCGGTCAGAGAGGTACTCTACCCATCAGAGGATGCTCAGCAGCAAGAGGGGTCCCTCACGGACCAGAAGAGCCCTGATGAGCTAAAACGGTCCGTGAACGGCCAAGGGACCTAGAGTACACAGATGGTTGAGAGCTCAGTGCGACTTGTGTGAAATTGTTGCCATCGGGGCTTTACGACACACGGAGCTGCTGAGGCTATATGACGTCACGCTCTTATCACCCTCGCAGGAAGGGCGGGCATCAAGGAGTATCGAAACCCGTCCCTCTGGTTTCCCTGGTGCGCATCTTTACCACTGCACTGCAACGGCCGAAGCGAGTCTGAGTAGGGCCGAGGTTATTTTATGTGCTGAAGGAGCACTTAGATTCCAGAGGAAGCCTAAGTAGCTATAACGCCGCTAAAGCGTCCCGAATGCCTACAGTGACCAGTTGAGGCCCGCTTATCCGTAACAGGGGCCTCAGAATGGCAAATGCGACCTAGCGAGTGGACAAGCGATGGGCTTCTCTCATTCTGCACGGCCGTTTTTTCTTCGCGCTGCATGCAGCAAAAAAAGATACCGTACACCTTTACAGAACCCAGGTTTTGCATTTTACGGGGTTAGGGAAAAATGAAGGCCCCGCCCCATACCGTACGGGATCTCGAGCAATGACCTCAGTCATGGCTAGCTTATTTTGATTGCCAGGTCAGTGGGGACCCGAAGTAGCCAGAGAAAAATGTCAGTGGCCGGAGTATTGCACGGAAACCAAAGAGGCCTCCTCGTGGCCAGACAGACTCCTTGAGAGCGAGGCCCCTGAGCAGCAAGGGAAGCACTGAGCAGACAGGCAGCCTCGGGAATTTACTGAACTCCTGAGTGTCCAGAGAGCTTCAGACTGGTCAGAGAGTCCACTAAGCAGCCAGAAGGGCTTGCCGGCGATGAAAGTGGCCTTTCAGTAGTCCAAAAGGCCCTGATCAGTCAAGAAGGCCCCAATCGTCCAGAGGGACGACTAAATCATTCTGGCGACGAAGCAGGCCACTGGCACGGATTGGCTGGCGGGCCTACGATAGCCAGACGAGGGCTTAAGTGGACAAAATGGTCCCCCTGCAATCGTAGGTGCCTATGATGACCGGGAGTACCTTGGGCGGCCAGCGAAGCCCCTGGACAGATAGAGGTAAGTGCCATCAGTGCCAGTGCCAGTGAGGCCACGGTAACCAGAAGAGCCATGACCAGCCAAACCGGCCCATAAGCGGATCTATGGACCGGACGCCCTCTTACAGTACCATTCATGCGGCGCAGAAGACAAGATAATTTCAACGACCTTGACTCGCGTCGGCGCACGTCGCCTCGTTTTGCCCAGTGTGCTATACCCATGTGCTGCGGGAGAGTGGGTGCTGAACGTTTATAGTTTTTCATTACATAATTCGAGCTGTATTTTGCTGTAATTCGCTGTACTTGGCTGTAAAGCTGTCAGTGTGTCATGCACGATGCCGTTTGTGTGCGTGGTACTGACATGTAAAACTTAAAGCAGTGTAAAAAAATCGGTTTCCACTATTTCTCATGATTCTGTGTAAGTTCGCAGGGGGTCTTTAGTGGCGAAAGGGCTGATTCATTCAGCCCTTCAGAAGAGCTGTGTTCATTCAAGAAACAGCTTGGCTTTGAAGCCGCCTTCTTTTTCCCAGACAACTAACTCCTCAGATGTTCCAAAACTGGCTCTCTCGTCTTAACAGCATGGTCAACGAAAGTTGCCGCTGCACGCTGTTGCCTTGCTGTGCCTGCCGTATTTTGCTTGCAAGTCAGTTAGGCAATTATTTTAGAGGACACTGTTGCTTGATGCTTCCAGAGAAGTGCTAGATAACTGTTAGATAGATAACTCTTAGATAACTGTTCTTTGATGTTTCCAGAAAAGTGCCAGAGTAATCATTGCTAGTTGTGCCAAGCTGGAGCTACGGGAATTTAGCAACAATCTCTGATGTCTACGTCACTTTAATTAGCCTCCCAAATGTTAAAGGGGAAATCTCACATTTTTGTACCGCAATTATGGTTATATCATACGTATACCATTTCATAGTCACACCCATGTTCTCGAAATCCTTCTGGATAGCTCAGAATTTCGATTGAAGTAGGTAGTCCGCCCGGGATAAATCTCATTTCAATCGCTGCTCATCACCATGGAGGTAATGCATTTCATTCCCTTGCACTTTCCACCATGTGTATTCTACAATGTTTGGAACACGCTAATGTGTCGAAATGTTTGTGCGTTAAATTCTACGAAAGCTTGAAACACCCTGTGTAGACAAAAATATATGCGAACAGGAAGCTGTTATCCCACAAATTCAACGAGACGTTGTACTATTGTTCGATTTCTCCTTTATGGCGTTTACCACCTTGGCTCTTTTCGGGGCCCAATTTGACTTTTGGAATGGGAGAATCGCATGATTCATATGACGCACTGGTTCAAATTTCAACCAATGTTCTCCTCAGTAACAGGCCCTTGCCCGCTGTGCCAATCACAGACGCTCTTTTACTCGCGCCAGTGGAGGTGCGCACCGCGGTTGTCATAACGACGGTAGTCGCGACTGCCAGGAAGAAGGGTAATGTTACAAAGTGTTGAGGGCGCAAGTTGGACTCGAACTGAACAATATTGATCTCCTTGTTATGGTTTGACGGTGCTGCGGCGGTATTGCGCCATGTTATTACTCGGCGTAACTAGTTCTGAAGTTCCACTAAAGTATGTTTTTGACATTTTCACCAAAAGTGGGACCCTCCCCTCACACTAAAAAGTGAAAAATGTTTGATCGGTCCTGACAATGTTTTGGTGTATGTTGCAAAATGACATTTCATTCGAAGCTGCTGTGGTTATGACAATTACGATAAATAATGATGATGAGATGTCAAGTGTACCAGCACTTCAGACTCTCAGTGCATTTCATTGGCTCAGTATTCCCTTTTTGTTCATAGGCAGGGGGAGCTCAGAAAAGCACTGGGGATGCTAAGTCAAAATTGGGAGCATACAAAGCGGCACAACTAACGAACCATGAAGTTACCCATAATTGATGCTACTAGTGTGTATAGTAGTCATATAGTGCCAATCAACTCATGAATCGAGCATGAAAATGCTGTCAAGCTTTTGTGCAGTCTCATGCAGTACAAAACAACAAGAAAAATCAGTTCTTTTCTTCTCTATGAAGCTCATTTCGAGGCATGAAATTTCAGCATGGTTTTTGCATGTGTTGTAAGTTTGCAAATATGCATTGACAGGGTTGAGTGGCAACCCCATTTCAATTATATATCATAGTTGTTTGAAAATGGATCCCATACCACATTAATATGTCGTCACAGCTTCTTCGTTAGATGTACAAAAGCACCATAGTAGTATTACGCCGTGGAGGAGAATAAATTGCATGTAAATGATCAAATATTGAAATATTGCAACTGGTTCATTATATATATTAAAACCCAGCCCCATCAACTTGCCGTATCAGTCCAATCGAATAAAATATGAAGGTTTATTTCCCTTGGAAGTTGGTAAAAAATACAGCATTCATTTCGCTTTTCTCTGATCTGCCATTGCTTGTGATGTAACGTCCAGACACAGGCGCCTAAAAGGGAGACGTGAAAAGAGTCGGTTCAGCCCTTCTGTCAGTTAGAAAAGCAAGCAAAATAACCGTATTTTCGACGAAAATTGCAAGAATTTTGATATTATGCAGGTAGCTTTTGCCGCCTAAAATTTAAGACTGCTCTCACACTCTCAATGCTCTCACTCTCTCAAATGCTCTCATGCTCTCAAACGTTGTGTCTGACAGCCATTTATTGTTTGTGTCTCTCACATTAAGAGAAGTAAGACAACGATTTGTGCATGGTTTGAAGGGTGCTGACTACTGGATACCAATATCGACCTACTTTAAGCTGGACCAATAATAACATCGATAGCATGATAACGCATCTTCGAAAGGGTAGCAGTATACAAAAATGCTATCAGTGCTATCGAGACCCTAGTATATCTTTCGCTGAGGACATACCTGGAGCGTATTAACGCCAATTGTGCGCTATGAGCTGGCTACCTCGCTGACTTTGCATAGCTCTCATTTCAAAACCGCCCGACCGATTTCTCCATTTTATTTCCTTCCAGTAACACGCGAGGGACTCATCTCAAGTGGACACCAATGATAAAATATGCCTGTTCACTACTGAGCTTTTCGCGAACAGCTGAGGAATTAGACAGCGCCTCCAATTCGAGTGTGAAGCATTCGTTCCATGTGGAAAATTGGCATCCAACCCGTACCAGGTGACCAGGAAAGGCCCCAACTGCGCGCCGGCCGGCGTCACCGAAAAGCTGACTAAGTAGCAGATGTCCAGAGCTAACAACCAGCACCCCTCTGGTCGCCGTGTTTCTGTACCTTTAGCGGCATTGCACTGCTCCCTGAACGGGTTATGAGTAAACGAACTTGGTTACGTTTCGATGCCCGTATAGGTGTATAAGTGACTATGAGATACTTTGCTTTAAATTCACGCTAATCTGAGGCCCAGGTGAATTTTCAAGTGATGTCGTCCCCGGAATCAGTTTCCCGTGTCGCATGTCGATGAACTGTTTATTTATGAAAAGTGAAGAATGACTTCATATAGCCTTGACAGGGACTTTCGTCTCAGGTATACAAATGCAAACGGTAAATTTTGTTGAGCGTCGCTGGGGCCGCCTAACAGCGCTCCGATGGTTCCATATGTTCAATCCCACCTGAGATAGCAGGGCGTGCCTATCCTCCTCCCTCGTCAGTTCTTAGTTGGCGCGGAGTCCTGTCACTGTAAGGGTCCGCGCAACGTGCCTATCATTGTCTTCGAAGGACTGTCTAAGGCCATTTGGGGAGCGCACCTTGCCTGAGGCTACTTGCGGAGCGTACCTCCCCTGAGGCCACTTGGTGAGCGTACCTCCCCTGGGACAACTTGGGGAGCGTACCTCCCCTGAGGCTACTTGGGGACCATACCTACCTCGCCTGCTGACGTGAAGCTGTCGAAAAATGTGGCCCCGTTGTCCCGAAATAATTTTTTAGCAATCCCAGCCCAAGATGCTCTGGTAATGTCTGCAACACGATATACTCTTTGTTTATGTGACCTGTTTATGTGACCTCATCCTATAGCTCATACAGACACCTACATCATACCATCCAGGCTGCTGCCGAAGCGATATAAATTAGGTTGCGTTGCCTTTAAACCCAAAGTCTCCAAACACCAGGGTTTCGGTAAAGGGTTGGAATATACGCGGATATCCTGCTGATCTTTCTGGCATACCGTACGCCTCTCGACAAATGTGTAGGCCGTAAATATCTTTCGGTTTCGTCAGCCGCAATCACAGTGGCTGCACACCGGAAACCCGAGCGAACATTTCGACTTTCCGAGAACCGCGCGCCATACCCTGGCCGAAGCCCCGTTGCCCTCTCTTATCGACTCCCGGAAGCGAACTGCTCCTTGCGCGAGCTCCGAAGCTGGCCCGAAATAGCCTCGTGTTCGGGTCGGCCGCGCCGCGCTCGCCGCCGCCAGCGCGGCCTTTCGGGGCGGATGCGACGCGTCGCTCGTCGGGCCCGGTTTCAGCGCGGTCGCCGGGCGGAGGCGGCAGGTGGAACGGCCCACTGGAGGGCATTTAAAGACCGACGGGGCTGCCCGGTCCAGTGAAATCACAGCCACGCCACGGGAGGGGGCGGAGAGGCCCACTGACCCCCGCACCGGCCCGGGCAGGGAGGAGAGCTCCGGTGACCCACGCCCTGCCGCGGGGTGGGAGGAGAGCTCCGGTGACCCACGCCCTGTCGCGGGAAGGGAGGAAAGCTCTGGTGACCCAAGCCCTGTCGCGGGGAGGGAGGAGGAGCTCCTGTGACCTACGCCCTGTCGCGAAGATTGAGGAGAGCTCCGGTGACCCACGCCCTGTCGCGGGGTGGGAGGAGAGCTCCGGTGACCCACGCCCTGTCGTGGGGTGGGAGGAGAGCTCCGGTGACCCACGCCCTGTCGCGGGGTGGGAGGAGAGCTCCGGTGACCTACGCCCTGTCGCGAGGAGGGAGGAGAGCTCCGGTGACCTAAGCCCTGTCGCGGGGAGGGAGGAGAGCTCCGGTGACCTACGCCCTGTCGTGGGGAGGGAGGAGAGCTCCGACGATCCCCGCTCCGCCACGAGGATAGAGGAGAGCTCCGATGATCCCCGTTCCGCCGGGGGGGGGGAGGAGAGCTCCGATGGTCCCCGCTCTGCCGCGGGGCGGGAGGAGAGCTCGAATGTCGCCGCCCCGTCGCGGGGAGAGCGGACAACCCAGGGATCCACGTCCCATCGCGGGGATGGAGGAGAGCCTCAGTGATTCCCACACTGCCGCGGCGGAGGGAGGAGAGCTCCAGCGTCCTCGCGCCGTCGCGGGGAGGGAGGAGAGCTTCAGTGATTCCCACACTGCCGTGGGGGAGGGAGGAGAGCTTCAGCGTCCTCGCGCCGTCGCGGGGAGGGAGGAGAGCTCGGTGGCCGACGTCCCGCCGCGCGTAAAATGAGTATGCAACATGCAACGAGTTGGCCTCGCTTCGACGACGCGGAGCGAAACAGAGCTTCCTCCTCAATTTAAATGCCAACGGGGAGTCACATGTAGTTTCCAGAGGTCACTTCAATTGCTGCATCTAGCCACTGACATGTGCACATTGGAAAGGTAGTCACACATGAACCGCTGAGCGTATTTGGCGGAGGGTTGTCAAAGTTGGTAAGCACGCATTTGTCCACGGCATAAATTGCTCAGATACCGGTGGTAGCCGGAAGTTCGCGTTAACTTTCGCGTCCTGCGTGAGTGGCAGACAAATTAAATAGTTTTCCAAGTTCAAAGCTCGTTGCTGAAGAGGCAATGCCGCATTCTTGGCTGACACTAATCGATACAACTTTTTCTTCTACACTCTGCGGAACAGTCGCCGGAAGCATCTCCCAGACATTTTCGCCTGTGATGCGTTCTTCCGGTTCTTTAAACAATGAGGAATTCGCTGGTGTTCCCATCTGCCCTGGTGAGGCCGTCAGCAGTTTTCCAGCGCAGGCCCACGGCTGCCCGCTCGCTTGAATTGCTCAGTGGAATCCAGGTTATCATTCGGATGGCTCCAAATAGTGCCGATTCCAGACAACGGTGGCCTCGCCATATCTTTGATTTCATCCTTGCATTACCATGAATGCAGGGATCAATGCATTTGTTTTAAGAGTTATTTGGAAAGAACTGGTAGAGTCTTTGCTTGACCTTTTAGACCATTTCGGACGCTACTTGGCTGAAGAGCTCCAATCGGTCAAATCCGTTTCCGAGTGCTTGCATGGCTGCAGTGTAATTTTTGTTTTATCTACTAGTTTAACAGCGTTAAATTAAAATTATTAAGACAAACTGTTCTCGAGGCGCAGAACGATGGCAATTTAGTGACCCCAAAGTTGCCAATGTTAGTACCCGTAGCATATCCTGCAATGGGGCTAAGAGATCTATTCACATATTCGTCTGCAGTTTTCGAACCGCTGAAGACGAAGCCATATTTTTGAGGGCTTTCTAAAAAAAACTTTGTAGTTCCTTTCAGCACATTAATACACTGCTGCAGCTAATGATGATTTCAGGCATGGAGATGTAGTGAGTGTCGCTCGAGACATGTGAATTTCCATAAATCGGTAATGAAAGATCAACACGTAGATCACATACTTCAAGACAAGACAGAAAGTGCAATTTCTTTGATGTCTTACCTCCGAATAATCTATAGCAGTAGTGATTTATAACTATATGACCAGAAGTGATTTCGCAAGTTTTGGAGCCGTACGGCATAGCGATGACGAAGTAGGAGCAAATAAAAACACGCGATGACGTCACGAACCGTGTTTTTGAACTTACTCTGGCGAATACAGTTTGCGGTATGCCATGTTGGGGAAGTGCATTTGAAAGCTATAGGGTTTGAACTTTCTGGAAAATGGGTCAATTTACCATTAAAGGTCAACTAGGTACACTACGTAACCTGGTTTACATTTAACTTCCTTTTCTGAAAACATGGCATCTTCCATTTTCTTTAAACTGGTATGCAACCGAAGCCCGATTTATTGCCATACAAATCAAAAATAGAAATCGATGTGATCTTTTCTACATCGATTGTAAATCAAATTTACGTATTGGTGAATAACGCTCGACAGCACGCCACGAGCCGACCGACCGGTGTCGGGTGACCGGGCTCGATCGACTCACTCCACCGGCAACTGTGACAGTGGCCTTGGAACAAATTTCAAGATTATAACCGGTCACTTTGTGATTCTTTTCGAACTCTAGAAAAACGTTTGAATAACGGGTTCGTGTTAATCGACCTAACGTACCTGTCGTCACTCACGAGACACGTAGATAACAGCGTCATGCGCCCCGAGCTGCCATAGCATATCGATGACCATTACCTGAGGCTGAGTTGGAGCTCAGTAATGAGAAGAAACAAATAACTGGCCTGAAGTTGTATTATTTTACGTTTTGTGGCATGGTCTTTAGCGAGAGCGAAGTCGCCTTGTGTGATGGCCAAGCCACGTCTGAAACCGCGCTCATGGCATTCGATACAATGTACAGCTAACTCGACGCAGGCCCGAAACAAACCTGGCCGGGCCCAAGCGAAAGTCAGTGAGAGTAGGTTCTTTTTGCCGGGGAATTGGGGAAACGAGGATCCGCAGTTTTGCTGGTTTCAGCAAGTGTCTCCAAGTAATGCTCACTGAAACTTATTGGTTGAAATTAGACGGAGAAAACAGTAAAAACTTGTTTGCCGTGTCTTCGGGATACCGCGGCGAGCGCGGAGAAAAACCATTCGCCATCACCGCGGAGAAGAGTTGATGGCTTGTTGAGCTGTTTCAAATGCCGTGCCAAACTGAAGGCATCCGGCAAGTCATTTGAACCAAAGTACAAGTAACAAGCAGGAGTTTGCGCAAAACCACGGAAGTTTTCTAGAGAAGAACTTTCTAAAGTGTGTAATAGAAACTGGCGATAAATCGCGCACGCATCGCATCGCATCGCGTCGCGTCGCATCGCATCATATCGCATCGCATCGCATCGCATTGCATCGCATACTCGTTGCCGGTCTGCTGGAAAAAGCACAGTCATCCGTTGTTTCAAATATGGATTCAATGCAGTCAACGGATGGCTGTTGGAGCCACACAATCTCTGGGCACAAGCTCCAGATCAACGGAAGGATTGAGCTCAGCCACGGAAGTGGGAGCCCGCATCTCGAAATCACGATATCGCGATTCATCATTGACTCATGATTCATTATTCTTGCGATCATGATTCAAAATGGACCAGGGAGCGATTACGCACGGTAATTCCTAGGGCTGGAGCAACTTATGTCCGTTCATGTAATAGCAGTTACCTATTTGTCCATGCCAATCTTCGACGGGCGGGATGAGCGCACATGTGTGTTACACGCATGCATGTATATGTATACATGTGTTGCATGTATATATACATATATGTGTTACTCTGGCATAATAATGGTAAAGTGGCATTTGAGTGCAGTGCTTTGCACAGAGAAATTCACCGCAGTTGCCTTAGCATATGTTCTAGTGTATCTACGAGGTTCGACGACGGCACCTCGCTCGTGAATGAATTGTTCGCTGTTTGCAAGGGGATTGTCGAAAATGCAACGACTGAAGAAGCGGCAAGGAAGTTAGGTGCTGTCACGAGAGGCTGTGACAGAAGGTTTGTCCATTGGCCACCTGGATATTTCCGGATATGGAGATCCATAATCGGATATGGATATCCATTATACCCAGAACAAGATCAAACCCTGGCGTCACCATGACCTGTTTCGCTCGCTGCACCGAGCCACATTGCTGGCTATTGAACATATAAATAATGGATACAATTCATGTACTCCTACGAAACACAACACAAATAAGTAAACATTTGTGAGTTTCGAATCGTGGCTATCTTTCGTGCATGTCCGAGCACATTATCTGTTCTACGAACAGTCCTTTATTTTCTTTTTTTGTAATTCATGTAGTTAAACATCACCGTTCCATTTTCATTCGGAGGCGTACTCTCATCCATGTGACATATGATGAGAGAAGATTTTAAGCAATTCACGAACGCACAGGGAAAGGCACAGCTGCAATCGTCATCACCCTTGCGAAAAGACTCCGAATTGTAACAACTGGGTTGCAAAACCCTCAAAGTGCAAAACAAGCAGCCGAGAGCTTTCATCCCGCTCGTTTTACTTTTTATACTCACATCAACTGACAGGAACAAGTGAGGAGTGCGGACAGTATAGTGGTTAAAGCATCCGCGTTAAACAACACGGGAAACCAGACTTACGGAGTTCGATTCTTCACAGTGCCCGCCCCTCTTCCCAAGGCGAAAGGCAGGCAACGTCATGTGGCCTCAGCAGCTGAGTGCGTCGTAAAGCCCCAGTGACGCAGACAGTAACATCAATGACATGGCGTCTATAAAGGACGACTTTGAAACTGATGGTACCTGGCTGCACACCACGTCATTGAAGTATAGCCTGGCTCTCTATCCACGTGACTCGAGATGAATGACAGGTACGTAACTTTAATTAAAATGCATCTTTCATTAAGACACCGTTTCGGAGTCCCGATTGGCTGCAAGGCGGGGTCACAGTTCCTGACGCAGTGAGCCGATCGCGCCCGGTCACCCGACGCCGGCCCGTCGGCTAATGACGTGCCGCCGTGTGTGATCTGTCAATGTTCGAATTGGATCCGCGACCGATCTAGAAGAGATCCCATCGATTTCTTGTTTTAGTCTGAGCAACAATAAATGAGTCTTTAATGCATATCAGTTAAAGAAAATCAGAGAAACCGTATTTTCAAAAAAGGTGTTCAAACTAGGTCACTAAGGTCAAACTAGGTCACTAAGGTACCTAGTTGACTGTGAATGCTTTTGGCTCCTATCTCAGAAAATATAGGTGTTTATCTCCCCGATGCACTTCCCCCAACATTATGCTCCTAAAACTGTGTTCAGTAAAGCAAGTTGAAACAATGGGTTGGTGACGTCATCACACATTTTCATCTTCTAGTTCCTAATCGGTACGCCGTATGGCCCTAAAACTCACAGAATCGTTTTTGCTCGCATGAGCGCTCTCGTAGACCTATCATCGTCCAATTTGCAGGAGTATCGTGTTGAAATGCACGTATTCGCGGTCAGTTTGCCGTACAATGGCCTCGGTTCTTGTATTTAGCCTAAGTTACCAATATTTTATGACTTATCTAATGCCACGTTCGCAAGCTTTTTGGTCTCTTTCGTCTTAAATGGCAGAGTAAAAAGGTAGAACTCACTTCAGATCACTTGTGACGCGATTTGTCGATGAGACTAAGGTCTCAGGTCGTCCGAAAAAAATGGTCCAGAATCCATCACGAATCCTGGGAGCCTGGCACAGGAATCGGACTAACCCTCGCTAGGTTAGTTGTAGATCTGTTGTCTTTTCGTCTGTTTGTCACCGCGTTTTGTCAGTGTCATTGTAGATGCAATCTGCATGCCAATTCCACACAGAATGTCATAATGCTCCTCCTTGCGGTATGATGGCTACAATTTTCGAATGTCGCTTTAAGTGATGTTTTATGTGACCTTTCAGGCTGGTTTAAACGAAGTAAAAGTCCGAATATGTGGGGCTTCTAACACGTTGGCAGCTTTGACGCAGAACACTTGGCTCGCGATCACGTGCGGAGGCCAATCTGTCACGCCGAGGCCTCCTGTTCTTCTGCACTGATTGTAACTGACAGGTGCCAGGCTGCTGTTTAGTTCTGAAATGTTCTAGTCGTAAGGAAATTTGGAGGAAATGCTTCGGTGCCACATCCAAAAGAAGGCAGTTTTACCTGTGTGATGTGGTTACACGGATAACCTTTTGTCTCACTGGTGTAGAACATTAAAGTACTGTGCGTTACAACATGACCTCTATGGGAGCGTGGGGGGGGGAAGGGGGGCACAACACCACGTGCCGGGTATGTGTGGCCGAAGCTCCCATTGCAAAATTTGCAGCATTGTCCCTCTCGTATTTGATTTGGTGAAAAATATGCTTAGAAATCAGTTTGCGTTCTAGATGGTCAAATCGCCCTCGGTGGGCCCGATTCCTTTCATAAACACAGCTGTTGTGTTTGAATCTTGAGACAGCGTGCTGAGGCATTGCTCACACCAATGTCGCTGTTGGTTGAAATTCTGATGCAGAGCCACGCGTTGTCGCGTGATTTACGAACGACTCTCCCAGGTTTAAATCATGCGTGTCATGTCCGAACCGATAGTAAGGGCCAGTGACGGGCTCAATTTATTGTTAAATTATCCACCAGTTTAAATAATTTATAGTCCAGAGGTTTCCCAAGCTTGTGGCTGGAAGTACTTCGGTGACTCCATGACTGGGCAAACTATCATGATTTGGAAATGCTCTCATGCTGGAAATCGTGAAAATCTATGACTTTCTGTCCTCAGGCGCGTGCTTACGTATTTACCGTGATTATTAACTCTTGACGGAACACACAGCTGGCGCAGGTCATTCTATTTTATTTTTTTGCAGGTACCCTAGTCAAGAGCAAAGTATGATCAAAGTTGACGTTAGCTCGTTTTAAACCCGTTCATGTTACGTTTTGGTGGCGATTTTTTGCCAATGTGAACACTTCTTTCGCTCTCCGGAGCAATTTTTCGATAGGATAAGAGTTTAATGCGCGTGTTTTAATCATCCGTGACAGTTCACGTGTGATGAAAGAGATCTGGCCCTAAACTTCTGTAATCAATGCAGCGCCTGTAGCGATCCGTAATCTTGGCCGAATGGGTAAAGAAGTGAATTCATGCATCCCAAATCCACGGGCCCGTGCGCACCCATTTTCACCAGTCGCTGGCCTCTGGCGGTCCGCTGGACGGGTTTGCTAGCGGGCCTCCGCAGCAAACACATCGATCGGTGGCTGGCCAGCTGGCTGGAAACCAACTTTGCATGTGCCAACGGTGTCGTTGATGTCAGTCAAAGTCAACGTCATGTCAGGTCCAGACGCGTAAATCGCCCAAAGTGATGCTTTATCGTTGGAGGCAATGATCATATCAGGCCAAATCTACAAGTCGTCTGCGAATCTATTGTTTATTAGTTATATTTATTATATATATATATATATATATATATATATATTATTTGTCATTTATATGATATATAAAACTATTAGGATCATTATGCCTCAAACGTAGATAACGGACTTATATATTAATATGATGACATTCTAGGTCATGTTCAAGTCAGGTTAAGTCTTGTAACTTTCCCAGTACATTGCGATAAACTCATTCGCATTGGACCCAATGCCTGACAAGGCATGATCATGCATCGGAAGATTCCAATTCTAGGGATGCTTTCCGAAGACATGTCTTAAGTACGTGAAACGCTGTGGAAATTAACCCCACGACAGAAAATATGGATGTAATAGCGTTCTCGTGGGCATTTCATATACGTCGGTCGATGGATACTTGTCATATAGACACGGGTAAGGCTGTTTTGTGAGCCCGGTGGGATTTATGTTGCCCAAAATTGGAAGTTGTTTTTACCTGAAATTATCCAGCGAGTCACAACGCGTAATTTTGGCTAATACGCTTAATCCGTATAAAAGCATGCTGACTCATTATTGTTACTGAATTGCTGCATTACATTGATGCACAGCATTGCTGATTCATTACATTATCCATATTACGACATCACCGGTTAAAGTTATCCGGCGATCACAATATAGTAAAATGATTTTCCAATTTTACTTAACCTCTGAAGCAGCAGCGTAGGTACTGCTCACATCGATGCGGCCCGTGCTCCTCGAGCAGCCCGGGACCCCGGCGGCGGCACTGCATATGGGCGGCGTCGCGTCGGTGCCGTCGCGTCGGAATAAGTCGCGTCGCTCCGAATCGGCGGCGATCCTTCTCGGGCCGGCGAGTGGGGCGCGCGACCTCCGCCGCCCTGGTGGCGCTCAGCGCCGCGGACACGACCATAACTTATACCGCGATACCGCCGCGTCGGACCCGACGCCGACCAATTCGGCGCACGCCCAACCGGCGACGGCCGCGCCCCTGGCGGCGGCGACGCGCACCAGGCGACCGGCCCCGCCGCCAGTGGCCAGCTCGGAGCCCGGCGGGCGCGCGCGCGTTCGGTTGCGGCCGAAGCTGTTGGGGAGCGCCGTGAGGAAGCCGAGCGGCGGCGCGTGCCGCGCGGGACCGCGAGCGAGCGGCGTGAGGTAGCCGGTGACCAGGTGGCGCCATGGCTGCGGCGGCAACCTGCGGAGCGCTGGCTGCGCTGCTGGCGGTGGCGGCCGCCGCCGGCCGCGCCGCAGACCCCGAGCTATCGCGCGTGGTGCAGACGCGCCGCGGTCGCGTGCAGGGCCTGCGCCTGACGCCGGGCCCCGGCCTGCCGCCAGTCGAGGCGTTCCTGGGCCTGCCGTACGCGGCGCCGCCGACCCGCTTCATGCCGCCCACGTCGCCGTCGACCTGGCAGGGCGTGAGAGCAGCGCGAGAGTTCGGGCCCGTCTGTCCGCAGCGGCTGCCGGAGCTGGGCAACAGGACGGCGGCGCTGATGGTCATGCCGGAGGCCAGGTACCGCCGGCTGCTGCGACTGCGGCAGCTGGTGCGACGCCAGAGCGAGGACTGCCTCTTCCTCAACATTTACACGCCGGCCACAGGTAAGCGGACCTGGGTCCTCCTGATGTGAACCCGTCGTTCCTAGAGTGAACTGGTGGGGGTCCTGGGCTTCTTCAGATCTTTACGTTCGCTGCACGCTAATGTTTTGGACATGGTGGTAGGCAAAAGGAATTTCATGATAACGAGCACGCGATTACTAACGTTGGGAACGGAACTGGGATTGATGATATATGATTGTACACGGCCACTAACGTTGAGAATGGATGGTACATGACAAGTGGCGTGGCAAGGTCAGAATATCAAACGTTTCACACTACCCAAGCGCCAGGCGGCGAAGCGTCTTTTGAATGAGGTGAACGACATAGCTTTGATGGGAACAATGAAATGTTCGAATGGGGACTCCGATCTTTAAATCTTTATTTGCATCGCAACAGCGCAATGGGTTTTCGCATCGTCTCCCGGGCACGGTTATGAAATTCTAATCAGTCGTAATCAAAATTTATTTCGTTTGGCTGGGCTAGCAAGATTGCCGGAAATGCAATAAACTGTGGGGCTGTTGGTCACGAAGTACTTTCTCCTTTTTCCTCCACTTATCTTGCTCCTCTTGCACACGCACATACACACAACACACACACACACACACACACACACACACACCACACACACACACACACACACACACGCTCTCTCTCCTTCTCTCTCTCTCCTTCTCTCTCTCTCCTTCTCTCTCTCTCTCCTTCTCTCTCTCTCTTCCTTTATCTCCCTCTCTCTCATTATCTCTCTTTGTTTCCCTCTCTCTTCTCTCTCTCTTTCTCTCCCTTTCTCTCCCTCTCTCCTTCTCTCTCTCTTCTCTCTCCCTCTGTCTCTTCTCTCTCTCTTCCCCCCCTCTTTCTCTCCCCTTCTCTTTCTTTCTCCATCTCCCTAACCCCCTTACCTCCCTTGCTCTCGCCTCTCACACCGGTGTAGGCCTTTGATTGGGTTACGTGAGAATGATGATCGATATAAATCTGAGTTAAACGAAGTTATCTGGCGATTTCGCCTCGGTCGCCGCATCGACACACCCACGCACCCATCAATAAGTACCACCTTACCTGATTGGCCTCGAGCCTTTCTGAAATCATTCGTGGTGAATGTGAAAGCCACCCGGGCCACCCGATTCCGACTCCCTGCATCAAAGATGGATAATGCCCGAGGTGCTCATCCCAGCACGGCCCTGCCAGCAAACAACTGAAGGAGACCAGAGGCCCGCACGCTGCCTGGGTTCGACGGGTCCGCCTCAGGCTCGCTATTCATAATAAATAACGGCAGGAGGAATATAAAATGCGGTTTAAGTGCCCGCAGCTGTGGCACAAGCCCGAAGACCGGAGCGTTGCCGTTGACGGAGGGTGTGTTGTGCTATGATGTGCTGCAGTGTGTTGGCAGCCCATTCGTCCTGGTATTGTCTGCGCAATGTAAAAATAGTTTTTAAAAATCAGCTAACGAGCCCAGCTGCGTCCCGTTCAGTTCCGTTCGATTTTTTGGTCGTTTGGATCTGTTGTGTCTTTCAGTATATCAAGCGCACCCAGTGACCAAAAGATACCAAAGATACGCAACGTAGAAAATGAAAAGCTATCCAAAACTGATCACGGACACCTATTCATCGTCCGAACGTTCATGCGGTTAGCTTACGAATTCTGTTTGGTTCGGAATGGCGGTGAGTCTGACCGCCATACCGGCCGATGTCTGTGATGCCGGCGATGTGTCTTGATTACAGCGGACGTAAGCCGGCTGCCTCTAGGCTGAACGATCTCCGTGGATCTGCCTAACGAGGCGCATCAGGAAGCTTTTCAGTCATGAGACAAATATGACCCACCAGGAAGTCAAATACCTTAAGGGCGATGTGTCCAGAAATATGTATTCCTCTTAACTGCAATGCACTACATGAACATTTTTCGAAGGCTACTTATTAGAGCAGATGCGATGCATGAAATAGGCCATACATACATTGTACCACACTGTGGATTGATAAATAGGTATCGACTTACTTGATATTCATTTGTTTGCACTACGTAAATGTCACCTTGTGTTTTCTGACCTGTAGCGCATTCTAGCAATGCAGTAAGGGCATCAGGTTGCATGCGCTCTTGCACACGTTATATCACACTTTGTGGCAAATATTAATGGAACGCAATACAGCTCTGTCTACATGACGTATAGACTAACAAATCCAGGAATAATATCTGAATTAAACTTGTGGGAATCGAACAATCTTAACGACACTCATGTGGAGCAGATTGGATTCAAGACGTAGCCACCACACATAGATTAGATCATATCAAATTCAACTGTCCACGTCTTCCTCACTCACAGACCTCATCCACTTGACCTCATCGCATCGTTGAAGAGCACGTGAAGCCAGATCGTTTTGACCAACAATAAGGTTAGAAGACGGCATAACCTGTGCGAAAAAGGAAAGCCATCTATGAAGCTCGGTTACGAGGGCATTGGGTAGTGACCAGTATGTGAGGCAGGCTCATGGAGTTGCGCCTATGCACCTCGTCTTTTGCGCTTGTTAGGCAACTGGCTAATACAGCAAGGCTGGAACGGCACCGGCCGTTTCATGATATTCTCGGCACATTAAAAGCGGGAATAATTTTCCTCGGAACTGGAGTGGGCCTGTGGCGTAAAAATGGGATGCAGTTTGAATACACAAAGCATGTAGAGCTTATCTGAAAAGTATGTATCTGCGGTCTGTGTTCACTTGCCCGCTTGCTTCGATTTTTTAAGTCGTCAGTTTTTGGGTGCTACATAAAGAGAGCAAAACATAAATATAGTTCCCCTTTTCTCTCACTGAGTGCGCCATTGACAACATTCTCAAGGGTGTTAAAAATAAGCTCAAACTCCATCGATCAGTTGCAGTCAAAGCATGACCATGTTTTGTGGCAAAACACGCGCGGCAGATTCCAACGTTTTAGGAGAGTTTACATCGGCCACGCCCTTCACTAAAATTCGGCCGAAATTCACGGCGTGAAAATAGCATTCGATGATCAAACCTACATACCGCCGTTTTTGCAGAGTCGCACGTGTAATTATCGTTTTTTTCGCAGAATGCCTCTCACCACGCCTCATCATCCCGCATAGTCTCGGCCTTCAAACGTGTTTACTGGTTGGAACTGAACCCAAATAGTGGCTTACAAGGTTAATCCACTATTTGGTGGCTCACCTTGTTAGCTGCCACGGTTGTATCGTTTCGCTCGTTGGGTCGGAATGGTGCACAAGTCATCTGTACCTTTCAGCTATCCTCTGAGAATAGGCGAATGGAGGTTAAGCGTCCGATATTCAACAGTAACGCCTGCTTTCATTCGTTTCGCGTCTGCTGCCTGACACCAGAGATCAGATGCCAGTCTGATGTGTACTGAGTCTAATCCGTCAACATCTTCAGCATAAAATGGCTGAGCTCTCGTCCTGAAGGGCACTTCTAGCAATCTGCCAATTCTGCATGGCTTATGAAATAGATGTCACGTCTTCTATCGGATGAATGCACATTACGTGGATGTCTACAGACGTTGTTTGAAGGCGATTTACATAGAGGCGTGCAAGTGTCATAGGCTGACAAGTTTTCTTTTAAGAATCATTCCATATTTTTTTCTTATCTTAAGGCCACCGGCAATCACAATTTCACACTAAAAGAACCTAATGGGGGAAATGGGGATTGCCAATATTTCATTTTGGCAATTGTAACGCCCAGTGGAGCAAATGGTTCTGAGACCTCCATTGCATTACTTTAAGTTGAGTCCGTAGATGCCTTAGCCAACCGCCGAGGCGTATCTTGCCATCCCAGTGGGAAGTTATTGCAGAGTCTGTGGCGTATCAATTTCGACGACGGCCTCAAATCCCACGCTTCAGGGACGTTTCAGTCAAAACAGTCTCTCACCGCAAATAGCGTTGAGTTTTGAAAGAAGATTCCATCAAAAATTAGCCTCCTCAGGGAGCGTGGGCCGGCCTCGGTGGCGGCTGAAAAAGAGTGACCAGGCTTTAGAGAGAATTTTTCAGCTGCAGGATGGAAGCATCCCTGGAAATTGACGCTAACAAAGGATGCATATTTCGCCACACCGTGGTCGTTAGTGACAAGCGACAGCTGGGGGCGTCATGGCTCACGACAAAACTCCGGCGTCATTTATCACTGTCACCGTCGAACATTTCCGCGAGGAGGTGTCACTCGGCTGTATAATCACCTTCACAGCCAAGCTGCTCGACAGATGGTGTCGTTTTGCTGTACATATGTCAGATGAATACAGATGAACGTCCTGTTCACACCCCAGACTTTCTGGTGGCGCCGTGGTTCTGCTGAACGTCATCATCGCGCCACGTTATCGGTTCAGCGACGTAGCGACGATTCAAAATCCGCGTCCCGCCTCCGACGCACCGCACAGTCCATTTTCCGTTGGCGGATGCCACCATTCTGACGCTCGGACCGTTCTAGGGCAGGCGTCTGTTGTCAGCGCGCGTCGTTTCGGGGTTACTTCCTCGGCTTCACCAGTTTTGAGGCGTCCTTGACGTCCAGCTGTAACCGTCACGGACACCTGCACCACTTGATTTCCCTGGGGCTGATGACGTACGTAGTTTGGCGACAAATTTACGTTTTATCCTCGCTGTGTCGGGTCAGCGGGGACGCTTCCCTTAAGAACTCGCGGGATGCTTCAAATTTGCCTTGCAGTTGAACTTCCAAATACAATATGCTGATGGCTTTTCCCAAGCGGCTGCACCATGCTGCTGTCGTCTTCTGTATTCACCCACGTGACATGCAAACAATTTGGAACATTCTGCCGGTGAGTGAGCGCCATCGATTGACCCAACTGTCCTGACCTTTCCTGGCATTCGCCAGCGCCTCGTTCTCCAAGCTCGCATCGCCCTCGGGTGCAGACTTCCCGAATGTCTGCACCCTTCCCTCGCTGGATTTCGCGAGCCACCGAAAGTCGTCTTCCCGTTTTTTTTCGCGAGCTACCAAAGGCTGTCTTCCTGCCCGTTTTCCTGAGCTACCAGAGGTCGTCTCCCTAATTGTTTCGGCTGTTGATCTACTCAGTTTCTGCTCGACGGTAACTGATATCGACATCGTCATATTTTGTACGACCGTTCGTCGTCTTACCTTATCCTGCTGGAACCACACACCTTGCCGATCTGAAGCCGCTGCTTTTTTGAAACTGAAAGGTCGCTAACGAGCGGGCTGACAGCATTTCACGGTGTCACGCGTACTCATGCGTTCAGTTACCTTACCAACGCAATTTTAGCCATCTTGTCTGACTGCAGCAGAGCTTCGGTTTACGCAGTCAACATCTGCGTACATAACGAGGCAATCGTCGCGATGCAGCCGCCTGGCCGCCCTTCAGGCTATTAACCCAGTTTGCTGGCGTTTGAATCAAGTTCCCAAACACCTAGCTGTATGTGGGGCGAATATCTTTAGATGCGAACGTGTGTGAGGCCTGTGGGCTTGATAATAACCATTTACCGGCGTTTTAGTGATGGCAATGACCATCTTCAGGGCTCAGAGATGATTGAGAGCGCTACGTCGGCAACTGATTGGCCCTTATAGGAGCCAAACATCCATACCGAAAGGTACATAAGCGCGGCACGCAAATCTTATGATATGGCATGCGATCCATACATACATATATATATATATATATATAATATATATATATGTATATATATATATAATATTAGATTGCGTAATGTGATTAGTATAATTAGTATCACAGTATATATTATTATTAGTATATTAGTATAACAAGTGTGATCGCATTCTTAAGACAGTTGTCGGTAATAGGGGTACGCATAATATATTATATTATTTTTATAGTACACATAAATGTATCATATGTTTTATAGATCTATATGTATATATATTATATATATTATATATAGATATATATATCGATCTATCTATTATCTATCTTCTATCTCTATCATATTCTTTCTATCTATCTATATATAGATATATATATATATATAGATATATATAATATATATATATCTATCTATCATCTATCTATCTCTCTATCTACTATCATCTATCTATCTCTATCTATCTATCTATTCCTATCTATCTATCTTATATATTATATATATATATATAATATAAGCATATGATAAACATTTATGTGTACTATAAAATGATATAACATATTATGCATACCACCATTACTGACAACTGTCTTAAGAATGCGATCACACTTATTAATTGCATAAATAAAACCATTATCGGCATCCATATCGGAATCGCGGAACACTGAGAACATCTCGGGCTCCGTAAAGGTTCCAAGAATGAAACGTTGGATTAATTGCTATGAATGTAAGTACAGTTCACCTGATACCTATGCACCACACCCTCATTCCCCAACACTGATGACACCCCCGAAATATCAAAGGTATGTGATAATTCTGCACAAGTAATATAAATCACACAATGATACTACAACCGCAAAACACACACACACACACACACACTCTCTCTCTCTCTCTCTCTCTCTCCTCTCTCTCTCTCTCTCTCTCTCTCTCTTCTCTCTCTTCTCTCTTCTCTTCTCTCTCTCTCTCTCTCTCTCTCTCTCTCTCTCTCTCTCTCTCTCTCTCTCTCTCTCTCTCTCTCTCTCTCCCTCTCTCTCTCTCTCTCTCTCTCTCGAGTCGACCCCGACGTCACCGCACTCCCTGCAGCCCCTCTCGCCTCGCCACCAGCGCTCGCATCACACCGGTGGGCGACGGAGCCGCCCCCCGGCCGTCCGCCCTGCGGCGGCACCGTCTGCCAGCGTGCGTGACGCCGCCCCGGCGGCCGGGGAAGGCCCAGCGCGCTGGCCGGCGCGCTGGCCGTCCCCGTCGATCGGCCGCGCTGGCCGGCTAATTAGGTTGGGGAGCATTTGCCAGCACTCGGCCGTAATTGCAGCTGGCGTAATAGCAAGCGTCGTGCGGGTTATTGCTCGCCCGCAGTGCGATTGCCCGGATGATGGCATCTAAATTGCCGCTGTTGACTTCGGCGGCCTGTTATATAAGGCGGCCGCGATTTCGGGATTGTCTTGCCTGGCGCGGCAGGAATTTTCTGACCTTATTGCATAGCGTCATTAAACCCTAAGCTGTGCCGTTAATTTGAAAGGAGAGTGAACTTTTGAAAGGAAAGTGAACGAAGTACAAGGAAAGAATGAAATAACAGGTTGAAACTAGCTGGGCTCTTGGGATGAGTGTGCGCCGTTGAGACCCAATGTTGAGCGTTGTACATGATGTGGACATGGATTTGAAAGCGAAAACCAATGTTTTTCAGCCTGGAGTATATACTACGCAAATATGCGTTACTGAAATCCCCTCCTGTATGACGCCTGGTGGTGGCAGCCGGGAGCAGCCGTTCAAACGGAATGATTTGTTGACGAGGTGTGTTTGTGTACGTATATCTGTTCAGCGCATTCTTCCTGAAAAAAAACATGTTTTAGTTTAATGCAGGTGATGCAGTTAACTTTGGCTCGTTCGTGCTCATGTAGAAGTGCCAGCACGGATCCCGTCCTGTGTAATCTATAAACCGTGATCAATGTTCACTTCTTACCGCACATTGCTGCAGTAACTGCAACGTGTTTTAAAGCACATTTCCTCCGTCTCACCGAGCAGGAAAATGTAACATTAGGCTTATTGCTGTGTGCAGAAAAGCCAGAAAAAAATAAAGCCCCTTCCCCACAAGGGATGCATTTTCTCGGCTGTATTGATTGATAGCGGAAGTGGAGGTCATGTTGTAGTCAATGTTATGTTCAGTAATGGCTTCAACACCTCAGCATTAGATAAACTTTCCCTACTCTTTCCCGTTCCCAACACATAAATTGGATTAACTCGCCAGCCACCCACGCCTGTTTGATATGCACCTAGGAGTGAACAATTCATAGGGAATGAAAGAGGCAATTTAAAGCACGGCATTTTTTATCGCCATTTTTCCCCTGTTGAGCCCCCAGTTAGCCATTTTTTGGTTCAGGGCGGGGCTCGATAATGATAAATCTAAGCCATTCCAGTTTCTCTACCCCGTCACGCCACATTATCCTGCCCTACATGTCTTTGTGACAGACCTGTCTTTTTGCTTGGGATTATTTATGCAATTAATAGTTAACCCTAACATAACCATTGTGGTGCAATAATATTCTTGCTGTCGATAGTACTTCGGCATTGTCAAATTAGCTGTTACCAGTCATTCATGAATTATAAGCTACTGTGTCATAGGCTTGATATAGAGCGGTCAACCAATGTGGTACACTGTGATATGGCACGGGTCAACATCTTCATTATGGCACTACCTCAGTGCTGTACTGTGGCATGATATAATGAACAACGATATAGTTTTTGTACTGCAATCCATGCTGCTTTCATAGTAAACCCCATCATGAAAAGATGGGTCAAGCATGCACTCTTGTTGCATGCACATTGCACATTGACTTCCCGTCTGACACGTGACTGACCAAAAGCACATGATACAACATACAAATCACTTTCAGCAAAGCACACAACCAATAAGTGGCATCACTTACTCAGCCTGTTTTGGGAATCTACAAAACGCAGGTGCGAAAGGTGCAAACACATCTTCCACTTCCACAGTCATGCAACATGTTGCAGCCCTCAGGCCGCTTTACTCAAAAATAGCAGGAAAATTTTATATGTGGTGAAATAACACTGCAAACATGCTGACCTTGCACACGGCTGGAGACATGACAAGCACATGTAGTTATGGTTGGATGGGCAAAATGCAAGGAAGTGGTGAAGCTGCCAGTGCACACAAGACACATGATACAAATATTATACAGGACACCAACAGCAATGCTTTTCCACCTTTCTCAGCACCCAGCATCTCGCGCAAGTTGCAGTGACTATCACGTTGATGACTCACGAGCAATGCTCGACTGCATACAACATGTGTTAAGGCAGTACGAGGTGCATCAGTAATAATACAGCTCCATATTTTCAGAATTGTTTAAGGAAAGACAATTTTGCAAAGCCATATAATGCGAGCCTATACTGAGCGTGTCTATTTATGGGCTGCACGCACCAGCACCGACTGCCAGAATGAATTGTTGATATAATGACATACGATAGATTCATTGCATGCTGTAATACCTCAAAAGGTTCAAAATGTTGGCAATGTCATAATGAAGTACCAGGCTTGCCTTTGTACACTCGTTCAACATAAGTGATGGTGTTCCTCTTAGTTTGCTGGCATACCTTTGTCATGTTTAAACATAAACATAAAGGTAGGGGCAGGTATCAATATGTCACGTTTTATTGGGAGTCAGTAGACTTAAAGAATACCAAAGCAATGTTCTCTCTCAGAAATACAAACCTCGCACGCATACTCCCCACCACATCATGATCAATACAAACCATTGGCACACACCACCAGTGATCACACACATTTCAAGCCTCCGATTCACACCCTTTTGTCAAATGAGTGTGATCTCACACTTGCACAGCTTGCGGGACTATCGAATTGCAGGTTTCTCGCAACTCCGCACAGATTTTCAGTCAAAACCGGGGTTCACTGCAATGCGGCTCAAGAGGTTGTACTTGTAGAGCACAATTTTTTGTTCAAGATTTAGATTTGTGGTACAATATGTGTGCAATGTTTAGTGAAATATATATCTTCAAATAACTGCCAATGTTTTCCCTAATTTCATAATGACTTGCTGACCCATAAACCCGTGCAAGATTCTGTGCTCCGGTACCCAAGGGGCCAACCGAGCTGTCTGTAAAAATTCGTCAGTAGGAAGTAAGGAAAAACCCAGCAGGGGAAAAAAGACAGATTTGCCGTCGCGTCTTCTTTTTTTATAAGTTTAGGGAGGGTGCCCATTTTGGGTGCCATACTTTTTTGCAGACAGTGGCGTTCTTTTTTATGACATTGATCTGTGGCCTGGAAATAAGGAAAAATGACCCGTTCACGACGAGTGCCGCACAACGCGAAAGTGCTCACGCTTACGTTCGCGACACGCATTCAGCAGCGAAATCTTGTTAACAGCCAATCATCTTCCACGCATTGTGCCATACGTGCCGCAACAGCGCTTTTGCGAATGTACCAGAGGCCCCGCTGTTTTGACCATAAGCAGAAAACAGCCTGTGGGATGACCGCGGTCGCATAACGTTTCTATGACACCATTAATGCCGAGGCAACTTTGAAACAGGCTCCCAATAAACCTTTTCGCACTTTTGCGGGCGTGTATTTCAAGAACCAGAGCGTTTTGGGTCTTTAAAAAGGACATGACCGTGAACTGCATCAAAAGATCCTCAAGATGGCTATTACAGTTCAAAACGCCACGCAAATGTGGAACATTCTCTTTAAATGTTAGTTAGGTGAGACGCTGTCAGTGAACATTAAGCATCTAATGTTTAAGGCCAATGGCCGTCAAGAGGAGCAGATCTTTTCTAGCATCACAGAGAGAGATTGCATGTGAAGGCTGGCAAAATAGGGCATTCTGCAGTGAATGAGCGAAACTATAGCTGGCCACCGTACGTCATGACGTCGGAAAGCTCATTTAGTCTATTCAAGCACAGAATGGGGAAATGCTTTTGGTTGAATTTTAAGTACAAAACAGCTGGTCAAAATTCAGGGCAGCACTCCCCTTACTTCAGTCATGACCTCCACCAAAGGATGCTAGAGGCACCAGGCGGCATGATTTTTGTACCCTTGACTGAGTGAGTCGCTGTAGCCGTGTGCGGCTACGCTTTGTCGATGGCAGCATGATAGCACCTATGCATCTATATTACGCGTCTAGACCGTAGCATACAGCGATCGCTGAATTACAATAAAAATGCACCTTAATTGAATTCAGAATTGAAAGCTTCATTGCGAATTATCAGAGAGAGCATTTGGCCACAAACCATGCCGAAGAAACACGTCGGCCGTACGTTGATGAAATTAAGTTTTCACAGCGGTGGTTAAGGTGTTTCATTGAAACATTCCCTGAGAAAAACGGGACATCTGAACTCTTAGGGCGAATTCGAAACCACTGACCATGTTGTCAGAATCAGATACATACAACCAATCAAAGAGAGACCAGAGACCTGAGACCAGAGACCTGAGACCAGAGACCTGAGACCAGAGACCACAAGATACAACCAAGCTGCGAAATGTCCAGCCAGGGTGTAGTAACTCTTCCGCGATTAAAGGGAATTTTCAACATTTAAATATTTGAAAGCAGGCATCAGATATGATGAAATAAGCTCAATTTTAGCTGTTGGTACACTTAAACAAACACCATCGCCATCGGCATCCACCAGTCAGCAGTGACGCGGCTACCTGGAGTACCACACCGACAGCTGAACCTGATACGGAAGCGGACAGCTTCCGCACCCGAACGCCAGTTGCGATGCTGCCGTCGCGCGGCGCCGACGTCGGCGCCCCCTTCAAATGCGCCCACCTCCTCAGCAGCAGCAGCCGTCATCATTCATGCAGTCGGCCGCGATGCGATATTCCGCAAAAATGGGCCGAGCGCGCCGGTCGTTTTAATGAATCGCGTTCGACGGGGCTATTAAACTCGCAGCTGCGAGCTCCGTCGACCGCGGCGACCTCGCGAGGGCACTCGCCGTTCGAGTAGAAGCCGATATGGAAAGATAAAGTGCCAAAGGAAAGTCCTCCTCGAGGAAACGGGACTTATTGGCTTCATACCAGACTGCGTGAATAACTGCTTTCCATTTCAGGCGCGGCGACCAACCACCGCCCGTTGTTCAAAGCCGACAGCGACAAAATTGATTGCGGTGGTGGTATGAAAACTAACTTAGCTAAAGACAATTCCCAACTTTTAACCCTTTGATCCCAGGGCCGTTAGTCTTGAAAATGCCAGCCCCAAACTTACCCTAAAAGTGTTCTAACTACGATATTTGCATGAGTTGCTGTGTGGACGATATGAGCGGACCACGTTATAGAACAAAATCTTGCGCATGCGCAATCTACCCGACATACGTTCTAAATGGGGGTGTGGTGCCCAGTGGTGATACAGTCAGCTGCTAAAACGTAAATCGTCCGGAATGAATGAGAGATTGGTTTATACAATGCTCAATTTTATGGAGGAACTTTTTTTGTATTATGCTTGATGATCTCCTAGGCGTTGTTTCCAAACAACGCATTTGCTTGAGCATGTCAGACTTATCAGTTAGTCACGGCATTGAGAGAATGCGGAGGGGCGGGCAACGCCACGCGCAGGCAGCTGACTGGGTGTTTCGTCTTTGAGTGTAGTTTTTAAATGAGGTTTAATAAGACGAGCAGGAATGAACGTAACCTTGAACCTTTCACCTTCGGACCTAATGGCCGTTTCTGTTCCATACTTTCCACGCCGCACGCGCACCACTAAGAAAAATAATGGTACATGGTCATGAATCATATCAGCTGTCAACGGCTGGGCCAACAGCTGGGCCATCAACGGCTGGGCCACCACTGGTGTTCGGTAATTGGTTGGATATGGCTCCATGCCTAGTATGACGCGACAGCGCGCGCCATGTTCAGACAAAACTTGAGATACTTCCAGTATTTCTTCACAAAAGCAGCTAACATGACCACGTTCATCAGCGCTGTTTTAATCTGTTATCCCTGTCACATTACCCTGAAAGTCTAAACCTTTTCTGAAGGCATTTCGGGCTGTTCATATATATTTTGTTATTTATTTTGCAAAGCACGAGCAGACGATCGCGATTTCAGCTTACCTTATGTCTTCTTACCCCACTATAGCTTCTTAGACTGGAAAGACCCGCCATTCGGGGTGCCAGGAAGCCTTGGATAAGCAAAGACATCGAACATTTATCGGGATATATCATACAAACATCCTCATGAACATCCTCAAAAACATCATGCGCTCACACATATTGTTCAGAAACTCAATGCGCTTTTAATGAATTTTAATAAGTCTTTCATATCTTCCTTCAAAGGAAGTGTTCTACACTGTTATGGGGTTTTGAGCAGTAATAGCCGTTTTGAAAATTAGTCGGTGCAGTTCACAGCCATGCTCTTCTTAAAGAGAATGTTCCACATTTGAAGATATAGAAACAAACATCAGATATGATAAAATAAATTCATTTATAGCTGTTGGTATACTTTAAGATGGAAAAGATTGCTCTAGACAACGTGATTCCTTCGTTTCGTAAATATGCTCCTCAACGTGTCATTGTTTGGTTATGTCATCGTATCTTGCACAATATTGATTGAGAGCCAACTGACGGCCGTTATGTGTGGAACCCGTGATCATGAACGCCAGATATGAATGACCTAGCAATTATACTTTTCTTGGACTTGATAGACGCAAGGCTTGCGGAATGACAGGATGTGAATGACAATATTATGATAGCATGGATGCCGGGGTAACCTTGATATAGTCTCCCCATAGCAGTCTGTGAATCTTCGCGGGGGTACAGCTCAAAAACCAGAAGGGCTTCGGTCTTCAGAAGGGCTGGGCTGCGAACTGTCCCGAGTGATCTTCTAGATGACTGTTTCGGCAAAAATCCCATACCAGTGTGGAACATACCCTTTAAGACCTAAAACCCTCTAGATTCTGAATTGCAAGCCCGCGAATAGACTACTTCGTACAAACTATTGTAGGGCCACTCAGGCATGTGCCTCAGCAACGTGATCCAAATTCTGCCACCCCTGAGGTCACACAACGTTCAAGGCCAGGAAGAATAGCATAGTCCGGTGTTGCAGATATGTCGTCCGTGAACACGGTTTCCAAACAAAGTGGATGTCATTTGGCTCCCAAACAAGATTGAGCAGGCTGTGCAAGCTTCTATCATGGATCACGTTTTGGGCTGCTGCATGAAATCAGTTGGACATGCTTTTTTGCGTACTTCTTTTACGGATACAAGACTTGCAATCAAATAACGTAAGAATAACTTTGTTTCCGAACGTGTGAATGCAGGTAAACATCTTAAACTCACGGATGAATATGCAGGAGCACCATGGAAAAGGACAAAACACGAGCACATAATGATAATTGGCTCAATGAACACTTTCAGCACCACCCCTGGCATCCCCCGAGAAGTTTGATGATGATGGTGACGATTTGAGGTTTTAGGGCGCATAGACTGCTGTGGTCATGCAGCGCCCATCCCCGAGAAGTTGGAAGTACCACAAGTAAGTTGCAGGGTGTATAGTTAGCAAGGTTAGTTTGGCAGCTCCTCAAGACCATGCAAACCTTCCATGCCGTAATCACGCAATGACGTATTGCGGAGGATATTTATTGAAAAGAAAAATTTGCTTTGTCTTGAGCCACTTTTCCACTTAAAAGTGTACCATTTCTTTCAAGTGAGCTTGTTTAATCGTATCTGATACTTGTTGCAATATCTTGAAATGTGGGACATTTCCTTAAACAAGCACCTATCCCCTGCCATTATGAGGTTGATTGTTACCGGCATAAACAACTCTTAATACTCGAAAACCAGGAAAATGAGGCGTTTTCCACTCACAATTTGGCAACCACAGCAAACGCTTGAAATACGATCCTTTAGAGTTACCTTGTCAACCTATGTCTGTCACCGGTTGCAGTACATGGTATTGAACAAACCGCTGCCACAATGAGCACTCCGCAGCGACACTTGCTTCTTTCATTCGGTAAGCATTACGACCAAAACCTCCGACCGCTACACGGACAAGACAAGCTCCTGAACATGGAAAAGGCGCAACATAAATCAAAGATCATTTCACCACGTTCTACTAAGTCTGACCGCATCGATTCAGGAGGTGCCCAAGCGGTTACAGCGCCAGTGAAAACACCTGCCATCGGTGCGGCCACTGCGCGCCGTTCCCCGCCACCAGCGTCCCCTCCCCGCACCCCCACCTCTGGCTTGCCGGAGGTGTGCGGCGGCTCGCGGCTCGCGTCTCGTCCGTTGTCAGCAGGCAGCCGGTCCGTGTCGGTGTCCGCCGGCCGCGTGACGTGCGACTGGTGGCGGTCGGCCGAAAAATAACAGCCGGTCGTCGCCACCGCCATTGCCGCCGGCCAGATGGGATGGCGCCGCGGCCGGCCCTTCGGGAATCCTAACCGGGCTCAGAGATGGCGTCCGGTTTTTCTTTGGGTGTTTGAAGCAGGCGGGTGCTTCGTAGTTTAATTGGACTGAGCTAAATACACATTGCAGTGCTGGTTAATGGCCTTCATGCAAGTTCATGCAAAGCCTGCGAAAACGCTGACAAAAATATGTGCTTGGTGGATGGGAGGAAACCAACGGTACTTAATTCGGAGGCAATACGAACTGGGGCGTGGTAGTTCCAAGGATGTCAAATTGGAGCAGATTGTGAACTGAAGCTTTGGGCATTCATAACGAACATACTTTAAAAAAAGGAAGGAACAAAGACAAAAAATCGTACCATATTTTTCCAAACATTCACATACAAGTGTGATATTCGTTATCTGAACAGGTTTCCATGCATCTCATTTGGCTCACATTTGGCTGTCGCCGTCTTAAACCGTTTATGAAGGTCCTAGGCCCAGCATTTAATCCGGGATTCCACAGTTCACTCACCTTTCTACGGAATCATGATAAATGAAAATTATTTGTCATCACTGTGCTCAGAATGATTTCTCGTGAACAGGCGCTTCACCCCGCAACTGAAATATCGGCCAGGCTGCTTCTTCACAGCTAGTGAGCCGTTGCGAAATGCTTGGAGAGATATCTTGATTCAACACCAGCCGCGTTGACTTTGCGAGTTGGAGGGCTCGGCCGCGCCTCGAGGCTGTTTGGCAGACACGCTGGTGCTGTGTGGAACTATTTGCTCACTCGAGCCGAGTTATGTTAGGAGCATAGTTATGAGGAATATTGAGGATAATAATGATGAGGAAGAGTTCTCTGTTAGAGGTGGTCACATGCGGGTGAGATGGGTGGCGAGTGTGATCTTCCTGCGATCACTTGTCGGGAGATGCAGTGGTTGAGCCATCCGACAAAGTGACTCATGAGATAGAAAATAAGTTGCCAAAAAGCATGGCACTATCTAGCAGATAGCACGGCCCAGCAGAATATATGTTACGGCGCCTAACGCCACTGGTCTGTCTATTCTCACCAACACGCGGTTAAGATGTCTTTTAAGATTTCTTGCAGACATTATGTATAAAATACCATGCAACAAAGCACCACTTTAGAACGTAGTTTTTTAAAGACATCGTTTCTACTTAAGGCATTACACGACAAACCAACAGGTCGAATGGTAAATTTTATACCTTCGTTTCTTGGACTTTGATACAAATGGGTCACAGCAGATGTCAGCCGCACTGAAGATACCTGCGGTGGTTTTTTCCACTTCGATGAAAGAAAACAATATAAACCTATAGGTCGAAATGATGCAAACACTTTTCAGGCCACGTGTGTGCCGTGGTTGGAAGCATCATTGCACAAATAAATATTTATTGTGGCATGAATATTTGCAATGCACGCAAAATAATTTTTCCCCACGATTTTGAACCTTGTCTCATTTGCATGTGATAGAGCGTAGCTTAAACCGCATAATCCAAAAATAAAACAGTATGCTATCGGCTTGGAAAGGATTGGAAACAACGTCATCATAAGGGGCTTCGCGTCATTCGCGCCATCCGCCGCCGGCTACCGGTGCGTGCGTGCGTCCCATGCGTCTTTCCGCATAGGCGGCAGAAAATGAGTGCATGGTGAGAAAACACTAAGCTTAGCAACACGATGGCTTGCATGCACTCAGTGCACCAGCGACTCAGCCTAACTCACTCAAACCCATAAAAACTCTTCAAATTAAGCGACCGTCACTTGTCCTCAGTTCCCTGGGATGACCGAGAATCAAGGTCACGGTGGCGCACCACGACGTCGTCACGGTGTTCAGGGCGCTGAAGGAAGTAGGTGCGCCTTACCAGGTCCGCACGCTTTCCGTCTCACGCGCCGCTGTTTCAACAGCTGCCTGGAGCCGCCGGCCATCGCGCCTCCGCCACGCCACAACACTGGGCGCGTTCGAGGCCGCCATGCGCGACATGAGGCTGTTTCAGATCTTTGCCAATTGTTCGCATCGTTTTATTGTACACCCTTTGGGTGTGTTTTTCATACTGCACCTGTATGACCTGAAGCCGTGATGGCCACTATGCGGGTGGTTTCCAATATGCTGATACTGATACTCATACTTCCCTCAAAACGCCTGCATCTAACAGATGGACAATGACAGTCTCAGCGCTCAGTGGGGTTACCCTGAAGTTTCAGTGTCCCGTTGACAATCTTGGCCGCAGCCAAGCTGATGCTAAGGCAGTTACCCTCTGCCCGAAGTACCTCTTCCTTTGGTAAGAAGAACAATGCTGTCTGCACTGTCTTGCCCTGCAAGAACTGGCATGGCTTCTCAGCAGAGCGGCTATGATCGGAGTGGAGGCGCCGCAGGCTGGCCCTGGCGGCAGCCGATTTCAAGGTCCCCCAACTCCGTCGCAAGAGTTCTCCCCGCGGGATAGAGCAACGTGGCGCCAATCGCACTCCGCGACAAAGTTCTCCTCATGGAATCAAATGTTCAAATAGTTGAACCGGTCCCTGCACTGTGCAGCCGATGTATCCTAAAAGTGACAGACTTTTCCATATTTGAAACGCTTTCCACTTCCGGTAAAAGGTATTGTAGAGGTGTACGGACCGCAGTAGTGTTACGTTTCATCAAGTCCAACAGTGCGCAATAAGCTTTATGTGTCATCTTGCCCGGTTCTGATGAACATAGCACGAAAAGATGCAGCGTGTATTATAGTGCATCCCAATGAAACTGCTGAACTACGTTTTGAAAAACGAAAGTGTAGCTTTCCGAATAGCCTAGAATTATCAAAGCTTTGTTCCCGGACAGCAATTTAAAGGTCATGAGAAATTACCCTGGTGCTGAACCGTAAAGTGATGTCTGGTAAATGCTACTATGGCTTCTGACAATTTGGTCAAAAACATCCACTTCCGAAACAAGTTCATGTTATGCACAGCGTTCAGTGTTCACCCACTGCCTTAATCTGATTTAATTGTCCAAATTCAAAATGTCCTCTACTTGCGCATTGATAGCGTTAATAAAAAACGATGGCGCACTATCCTAAACGCAGACAGTCCTCACACTCCGACATCACACAGAACTCTTTTGAACACTTGAGCCACACGGCGTGACTCAGCCGGCCCTTAAGTCACATCTCGCAGGTCAAGGGCACCAACCATCAGCTTCGCGTTCTGGTGACAACAGCTTACGCAAACCGTGTGCGTGTCTCTGCTACCCATCAGCGTTTGCATTGCACCAGCGTTTGCATCACGCAGCGGTCGCGGGGCGATAACCTCATGTTTGCATGTATTTTTCCCTAAACAAAGTGTTTCGAGCTTTCGTAACATTTCTTACGCAAATATTTTGGTAACGCAGTGTACTGCAAACATAACAGAACACATTCGTTGTAAAAAAGACAATTGGTAGTGGGCAGGGAGTCTCACTCTCAAGGTAGCGGGCAGGGAGTCCAATGAGATTTTTCTCGCAGAAGTAGCTGCCTCAAATCGAAATTCTAAGCTGTTCAGAAGTTTTTTGAGAAAACTCGCATTGTCTATCAAGTGGGGTGTGTCTGACCTGAATAAGTGAGTTCAAAAAGGTGGCATAACCCCTTTGAACTTCGCCGCGCACTCGTTTTGTGTTTCCCACATGGATCGGAACAACGGCGTTGTTTGAGCGTTCCATCGTTGCAAGACACTGTCCATGTAACCATGTGCTTCACCCGCACAACAGGCACTGACCCAAGGCTATATGACTGGGTCTTCGTCTGACTGAGCCGCCTCACATGAAGAAGAGACCAAACCACCTTCACAGCACGCACTCCCCCCTGCCCCAATTACCTGGGCCCCGACAGTGCACATGAGGGTAGGGGAGAGGGGGAGGGGGCAGCCGGCTGCGGCGGCGTGCCGCGGCCAGTCTTCGTGCGTTGCACATGATTCATTGGTGTATGGCTCATGTCTTTCCAAGCACATAACTGCCTTTTCATTTTTTAACTGTGGGGAATAAGTCACGCTCTTTCAGATGCCAATGAGAAAAATATAAATATCACACACACACGAAACTGTTCTTCGTGCTTTATAAAAGTTTGCGATGCCTTGATTATGATTTATTGTGCAATGAGGAGTTAAATAATTTCATACAAATATTCAGGGCAGTTTTTAAAATAATAAATAGAGAATGCCAAATCATACTCAAGCGAGTGGGAAAAATTGCCACCGAATGTAGCTCTGCAACCGCGCAACTCAAAATTGCCGGAGGCCTGAACTCTGAAACCATGGAACTGAAAGACTCAAAAATGTCACCAGCGACTTCAGCGCGGATGAAAACCTCTTTGACCCAGTTTAATCCAAATCCGAGGGATGCGGGTGTGAGGTACTTGTCGATTTGTCGATGGAATACCCCACTTCAGATAAACTAAAACTGAAATGATTCGCACAAACGTCAGAACAAACGCATAACACAATGAGCCATACAGAACAAGCTCGCATAGAACAGTAAACCCATCCGCTCAGTCCAGTCCATCAGTGATTCAATATCAACGTGGCGTCACCGGCGGCATTATTCTACAAACGCCACGCAGCTAGAACTCGAAATAATGACGAATGAAGAGGAGCAATGAAGCGCCAGGGAGCTAGAACTTGAAATGATGACAAATGAAGTAGCCATAGCCAGGTCCGTGCGTCCAGTCTGAACAGGTGAACTATGCAATTTAGGCAAACCAGGTTATGTTAGGTGCGCATCTGAAGTTTGCGCGGGACGCCTAACAATCACCGTCGCGCACTCATTGGCCGCGGCCGCTGCAGGGGGTGGACTCAGTGACGGGAGATCTTCGGAATGGATGGATGGGGCGAGGGCGGAGGTGCAGACACTATCATTTCCATGTAGCGTCAACGCTGCTTCTCCTAAACTTGGGGGGGGGGGCTGGCTTGGGATTCCCGCCGTCCCTGGCCAGAGCAGTGCTGGCACTGCAAGCGCTTGGCAGCTTCACGTGTCTACGGCGGGAGCACTCAAGGTACGCTGCTGCTCATGTCAAACACAGTTTAAATAATATGGTGGACATTTTTCTTCTCAGAGGACAAACGCAACGAGCTATTCTCGCCCTCGATGCTGATTGATTCCCGCCATCAAATTAAACCACACCGTTTGCAAATAGGCTGTTTGCATTAAACCAAAACAGGTCTAGGGAATATAAATATGTGATTTTCGTGACCCTGGACACTTTCTCTAGATGTTCGTTTTGTATATTACATGTTAAATGCACGGGTTTTAACTTTGGCGTCTTTATTTAGTTCGTAAAAGTTTTGTAGCTTACTAGACTACATTGCTTGAATCAAATGATGTCCATGTTGAAGTGGCACTGGTTTTGGAAACCTCACGATAGTCTGTTTTTCAATCAAAGAAAGGCGGCTTTGAAAAAGGCGTGACAAGAAACAAAAATTAGATGCGAGAGATCAAACAGAGCTAACAAAAAAGAAGCTCGCATGATAATTCCTCGATTATGCGGGGCAGCAAAATGCAACGCTTGCTATCCTCTGTTTCTAACAGTGCTAGATCCATATCGGCATAATATTAAACATTTTTCTACTCCTGCGGGTTCCCAGATATATAATGCATACATGACTGCAAGCATTTAACAAGCGCCATGATTCGTATATTGAGAGCATATTACTGGTATGTAACAGATCCATAACGGTTAGAATAAAAACTCTGAGCTCATGATGCCTAAAACGAGGGGATCAAGCGCCATTCTTCCTCATATCAAAATCCCGGCAGGCAGAAAAATGAGGTGTCGGAGATCACAGATCGGTTTTGTGAGCAAACTTGTGATCGCTATTTGCTCACTCCCATCAGTTTTCTCCTGTTTGGTTGCACGTGTTTCTGCAAACCTGCTTGCTGTGTTCGACAACTTCCGTCTAATAAAAGCGCTTGCTGCAGCTTGGGCGAAATCCGAGCCAATCGGTAATTGACTTAGCTCAGAGTTTATCAAGGAAGTTCTTGCTGGACCACAAACTATCACGCTGCCAGAACGGACGCCGGTGGCCAAATGCCACGCGGCTAAATATGGAGTGTACGGCACCCTCCTTGGGGCCAATTTTAACAAAATGTTGCATATTAAACTGCATAGCTTTTGTAGCTTGTCTCAACGCTGGAAAAGTTTTTAATCAAAACCTTTGGCCTCAGCTAAGTCCCTGCGAGTTAAGCGCTAAGTCCCTGCGAGTTAAGCGCTAAGCAGCCGTCTATGCCACAGGACAGTACCGATCAGCGGTGGTGAGTTAAGCGCTAAGCAGCACTCCGCGCCACCGGACGGTACCTATCAGCGATGGTGAGTTAAGCGCTGAGCTGCAATCTGCGCCACCGGACAGTACCTATCAGCGATGGCGAGTTAAGCGCTGAGCTGCAATCTGCGCCGCCGGACGGTGCCTTTCAGCCATGGCGAGTTAAGCGCTGAGCTGCAATCTGCGCCACCGGACAGTACCTATCAGCGATGGCGAGTTAAGCGCTAAGCAGCAGTCTGCGTCACTGGACGGTACCTATCAGCGATAGCGAGTTAAGCGCTGAGCTGCAATATGCGCCGCCGGACAGTACCTACCAGCCATGGCGAGTTAAGCGCTCAGTTGCAGTCTGCGCCACCGGACAGTACCTATCAGCGATGGTGAGTTAAGCGCTAAGCTGCAATCTGCGCCGCCGGACAGTACCTACCAGCCATGGCGAGTTAAGCGCTCAGTTGCAGTCTGCGCCACCGGACAGTACCTATCAGCGATGGTGAGTTAAGCGCTAAGCTGCAATCTGCGCCGCCGGACGGTGCCTTTCAGCCATGACGAGCACCGCCACTGAGACCTCAGCAATGCTCGTGTATACCGTCCTTAGACAGGAGACAATCGTCATCAGAGTAGCAGTGCAGTCCAATGCTGAGAGAAGCTGGTGCAGCAAAGCTCTAGAGCGAGCGTATTTCAATGGAGAAATACAAACATTATGCCGATTTCGAGAAAAAATTGATGCGAGCGCCACCAAACCGCTTGGTCACTCCGCTATTGCACTTTCATTTCCGCCTTCTCATCGGGGTGGGGAGATCGTTCTTCCGACCGGTGAGAACGGTCTATCTGATCACACCGCTGTGAGACCTCGTCGGAAGCTGGAAGTCGTCCGGCGCCAGCCGGCGCTCCGTGGGGCTTATCTGACGTATGGGGTCCAGCGTTCGCTGTTTTCTGTGGCGGAGAGGAAATTACCGCTGTTGGCTTCGTCCCCGGCACGTAATCAGCTACGCTAAATGAGCAAAATAAATATTCAGCCTTCGGTTTTCTTTGAACTTGGAATCCGTCGTCGTAAATGAAAGCTCAGGAGCGTTGTTATGCGACCTATCCAGATAATTAACCGTTAGTAGGCTTTGAATCAAATCGGAGAGGCTCTGGATGACAGTGTGCAGGACGTTGGCTCCTTACAGAGCATCACGTGATATACCGCCTCATATGAATTGTGTGTGATGCTAGTGTTTGAGTTATGCATAAGGCTATGGATGCTGTTCATGGTTAATAGGATTTAACATTTATAGGCGTATATTGCTGTGGTTCCTTTTGAAACACTTAATCTTAGTGACTGCTTTTTGTCGGAACTTCGTTATTTTAAAAGATATAAATGCTATTGCCGGTGACTCACGTGAGTTTTCGGTTGTATTCTCGCTGCTATTCGGCTGCACTTGTGTTTTTGCACAGTGCAGCCATGCGTTTTCCGTATAATGTAAACAATGACGTTGTAATTTACAAATAATTCATGTGTACTTTTCTGCATATATCAGTGTTTCTGCGTGGCAACCGTGCTTACTTCTAAATGCTTCATTCATTTTCTTAATGCTGGCGACATCAAAACGAAATATCAGTATGTCGATCAGGTCATTATGTTGTAAACAAATCATATCCATCCTTACTTGTTGGGTGGTTGAAAATCTGGTACGAAAGCTGTTGTGTGCTTTAAGAGGAGAAGGAGCTTGACCAAAATCGTCGTGTATCGCAATTCGTACACGGTTCATCATTTTTCATTTTTTTATTGAATTTTTGTAATTCTGTTATAGCATAAGTAAAGTACATAAGCATGAGCACAGTTTGTGTTTTAACACAGGCACAAGATTAAGCAATCTCAAGATGTTTGCAGCACCGTACACTTTCCAGACATCAGAAGCACATGACAAAATTTGTCCTTCCAGTCTGTAGCTGTGGATGCAGTTTTCTTTCTATTTGCATATTTATCCAGCGTATGGCGACTTTCGCGAACCAAACGGCCTCAAATGGAGTGTAAAACTCCGTTTACGGCCTGCAAACATCTTCCCAAGTTTGTCTCGCCATGAAAAGCACGACTCCGGAGCACTGACGAGCAAGATATTGAAATAATTTTACAAATTTATACCCGGCATATGGCCTGTGGCACTGGTAGCTGGGGACGGCGCGAGGCCAGCAAAGTGATATTAACACCCGGCCCGGGTTCGAGGCTCAGTTTATGAAGCCGTGGACGGCCCAGGCGCCGCCCTCTCTGCTTCGGTCATAAGATATGCCCGGGTATAGATCATTTCCGGCCGCGTTTCCCGGAGAGATAGCGGAGCTCCGTCGCGCTCATATTAAAGTCGCGCCCTTTTGAGGCTAGTGGCAGGACGTATGGCGCCGACGACGGCGGCGTCCCCTTGCAATGAGGGGTGATTGTGGTGATCCTTGAGATTCGCGGCTGCTTCATGAACGTCGCTCAAATGGCCGGTATGCGACATGAAAATAACGTAGCGGGGCCTATGAATGCGAAATGATGCAAGTCACTGGAACCGTCTAATGTAATCGACTTTTCACCCCTCGTCGGAAGACGTCTCCGAGCGTTCATTCTGTCATCTGCTGACTCTCCCGACTCTGTCTCCAGTATCTGCCGACTCTCCCTACTCTGCCTCCCGTCATCTGCTGACTCTCCCCGAGTCTGCCTCCTCTAACCTGCTGCCTCCGCCTCCTGTCATCTGCCGGCTCTGCCCGAGCCTCCCTCTGTCATCTGCCGGCTCCGCCTGAGCCTCTTCCCGCCATCTGCCGGCCCTGCCCGAGCCTCCCTCTGTCATCTGCCGGCCCTGCCCGAGCCTCCCTCTGTCATCTGCCGGCTCTGCCCGAGCCTCCCTCTGTCATCTGCCGGCTCCGCCTGAGCGTCCCGCTGTCATCTGCCGGCTCCGCCTGAGCCTCTTCCTGTCATATGCCGGCTCCGCCTGAGCCTCCCCCGGTCGTCTTCCGGCTCCGCCTGAGCCTCCCCCTGTCATCTGCCGGCTCCGCCTGAGCCTCCCCCTGTCATCTACCGGCTCCGCCTGAGCCTCCCTTGTCAACTCTTGGCTTCGCCTGAGCCTCCCCCTGCCATCTGCAGGCTCCGCCTGAGCTTCCCCCTGTCATCTTCCGGCTCCACCTGAGCCTCCCCCTGTCATCTGCCGGCTCCGCCTGAGCCTCCGCCTGTCATCTGCCGGCTCTGCCTGGGCCTCCGCTTGTCATCTGCCGGCTCCGCCTGAGCCTCCGCCTGTCATCTGCCGGCTCCGCCTGAGCCTCCGCCTGTCATCTGCCGGCTCCGCCTGAGCCTCCCCTGTCATCTGCCGGCTCCGCCTGAGCCTCCGCCTGTCATCTGCCGGTTCCGCCCGGCGCTAGGACCCGGTTTCCAGGTCGACAGCGCGCCGCTGAGCCGGGGTTACGACCTGGCCGGCGCTGGCCGGTGGCGCAGTCAAATGAAGAGCCGCCCAAACGGGTCCGCTCGGGATCAGCGGCCCGCTCCGCCAACCGGGCCTAATTAAATCTATCGCCAGCCGTGATCGCTCCGGACGCCGGCTATGGCCAAGTTGGGCGCCGAAAGTCGCGACCTTTGCCGCCGGGTATTTGCGCCGGGTCGTGTGAGCGCCCCGGGCACGGCCGATCCACGAGGCGGGCGGGACCCGCCGCGGTGTTCGTGTATCGAGCTCCCGGCCGGACACGGCGGGGGCGGTCCCAGACGGTGTTTGGAGCAGACAAGTCTGTGCTGCGTCTGATTGTGTCACATCTAGGAGCAGATGCTCAAAACAAGGTGGCAGCTTGGCAGCTGCGGGAGTTGCGATAATCATGTAATTACGGTTGGAACAGACAAATTCATGAAAACGAGACGTTAGGTAACAGCAACCACTGTCCTGCCTCAATCATGCTGTTGAAAACACGTTACCGACAACAAAAAAAGTTTGAGGACAAGGGCGTACAATTTTCATTTCGGAAAGTATACAATCAGATGTAACACAGCCGCGTTCTCCCCGCCTTCGCCTTCCCACAGCCCGAAGCCAGGTCGACGATCCGGCACTTGGACTTGGCCCGCCTACAGCCCACCCGTAACGGCCGCTGCAGAAGTGCTCCCGTCCATTCAGAATCAGCTGCGCATCTTGCCGCCATATTGCTTCGTGTGGGGCCTCATTCCATGATCGGGCGGAGAGCCTTGTTTATCCATCGGCCTTCTCTTCAGCGAGAACGCCATCTCAGCCGATGCCCTTCCACTTTGGATAATGCGAAAAGAAGCGATCAAGTTCCGTCCACTCTTTCAAATTTATTATTGAACTTATGTGCTTCATGTTACGGTTCCAGCCATTAGCTGTGTTCAAAGTTTTACAAAATTGACAGAAGGATACGGGAACTTCTGCCTGAGATGCGTGCCGGGTAGCATGAACTCAATGTCATCTGCCAAAGGATGATTGAATTTGATCTCAAAATATCGTAGCCGACGTCACAGCGAATCTCGGGACTTGGGCTGCGGTGGTAAACCTAGGTTAAGTTCGGTCGACTAGTGCGTGGCCAGGTTTGTCGAAACTGGCTCGGGCCGGATGCGACAGGGCCCAATCAGTAATCTTCTTCATCTTGAGGTGGTCCTTTCCACGCATCGTTTCAGAAATAATTTTATGGTCTGGAATATTGCGGTCCGGCTCTTTCCTCCCTGCAATGCACATCACATTTCTGCAATATTAGTTTGTGATTAAAGGGGTGTTACACATTTATATGGGGTTTTGAACTGAAATAGCCATCTTGAAGACCTTTCGGTGCTGTTCACATTCCTGCCCATGTTAAGAGCTGACCTCCTCTAGTTTCTGAGCTACACGTCTCCGCAAATGGGGAAAGGTATATCGGGAAGGGTACTGCAAAGTCAGATTGGCGTCCATGACGTTGTCATAATGTCATTCAAATCCTGCCATTCCAAAAGCCATGCGGCAATCAAGATCAACAAAAATATGATTGTCGAGGCGTTCATATCTGGTGTTCGTGAGTGCGATTTCCAGGCAAATGGCTGCACTCGGCTTTCAACTAATGTTTTGCAAGGTACCATGACGTAATCAAGCCGTGGCGCATTGAGGAGCATTTTTACTAAATGGAGAATTGTGCCGTCTAGAGCAGTATTTTCAACTTAAAACGCACACCAAGAGTTATAAGTGAGCTTGTTTCATCATATATGATGCTTGCTTTAATACCTTCAAATGTGAAACATTTCCGCTGAGTTGTTTTGACGCAAACGCACGCTGGTTATCAATTGCCACAAAGCTGTTGTTACACGAGTAAAACAGATGAGGGATCGCTTAATCCTCTGTGCGTGTGTGAGCTGGCGCCCCAATCTTACCTCCGGATCCTGACTTATCACAAGACATTTCCAGCTAGATCGTTGAAATTATTTGGCCATCTTGGCAATTGACTAGTGGCAATATTTTAACACCCCACGATGGGTGGCAGCTTGGAGGTCATTTCCTGGGAAACATATTAAAACAAATCGCGAGCCTTTTGAAGGCATGCGTTCGTGTTAAAACGAATCGCGAGCCTTTTGAAAGCATGCGTTCGTGCTAAAACGAATCGCGACTCCTTTTGGAGGCATGCGTTCTCAGATAGCAGCCTGCTACTTAAGATCCATATGGACCCGCATATGTTTTCCCATCATTAAACAACCACAGGCCATATCTGCGGAAGACTTTGGATTGCAGCTGGCAGATGAATAAGTGGATTAGATTCCGATCTGACTAATTTGGAACTTTTTTAAGGATTGAAAAGTGGATGGCCCGATTGCCGTATGTTGATACGGCAAGCGGGCCGTCCACTTTTACACAGTTGATATGTACGATGCATCAAGTGAATCGGATAGTGCCGGGTGCCGGCATGTGTGGAAAGAGCGCCTGCTACCGTGATTTTCAGGTACGCCATTGCTCTATCGAAATAGCTCTTTCCTCACCCACTTTGTATGACCTACATCTGCCACTGACCCGAGGCGCTGCCAGAGACGACTACAAGCATCGCCATGGCTAGCGACTGCGCTATCCTCACTGCCGCCATGAGCTGGAGTGTTATACCCAAACTTGCGCGCGACTTAATTTTTTAACCGGCTTAGAACCGACTCATAGATTTTGGGATCCGATTCAGTTCATGACTCATATCTGTTCCAATTTTTTTTATCTAGCTCAGTCCAAACTCACTACTTGCAACGAATCATGTGACTTACGACCCACACAGCTTGCAAAATCATGGATTCGGCTCAGTCCGGCTCATTGCGTTATGGCTCGTGAACCCTATGACTCATTGATATATATATATATATATATATATATATATATATATATATATATATATATGTCATGGTATGGAAAATAGGTATGAATAGCTTAGAAGCAAGGTTGTAGTTCAAACCTGACAAATGCAGAACATTCAACGATACCTTTCCTGCAACCTGTTACCAACCAGCTCTGTCAACTCTCAGCTCTAGGCTAGCACATTCTACCCGGCACCTCCAACCTAGGCCCATTAGTTATATAGCATGCTATGTGGACTAGACTGCAATAAACCGCGCAGTTGGCAGTCTACACCAGCCAAGTGTCAGCCAAGTGCATTGGCATGGCATTGGCATCGGTGTTGATGGCATGTGACCAGTTAAACATTCGATTATAGTTCATGCCATAGCGATTAGCTAACATAAGTTACAAAACACTATGAACTAAGTTACTTGAGTAAGAAGCATGATAAATTACGATCGCATTTCTTACAAACGGGCCGGGCAAATATCTGTTTTACTCGGCCCCCGTCTCCTGGTCGGCAAACAAATGAACGCAACTAAAATGAATTGAACAACTGAGCTAGAGGTGCGCTAACGTAGGCGCTGAGCGTCGCTTCCGCTCGGACACCTTAAATTCATCTAATCAGGTCACTTCATGAGTTAAAAGTTAAAATAAGTTTCCGCGCTGCGTAGACATTACAGTGCTGCGCGCTACTATACCCGCATTCCATTACTACAAGTCTGGAAGCTAACTTCTCACTTGCTAGTTGCGTGTTACGTGGAAATAGTTCTTGATTGAATCCCTGGCAGGTCGCACGCGACACACAATCTGCATACGTAACAAGACGACCTTGCCGCTATTGATATTTATATCAAAACGTCTCAGCAAAAGCATGCTTATAGCAGCTCAAGTGGTAGCGAATAAGGAGTCAGGGATAGATTACGTGATTGTTATGGCAATTGACCAGGAAAAATATGACCAGCCCTTGAATTTCATAGGTAACACAATTTTAGCTGACATAAGATAACTGAAAATATGGTATATCTGTACTATGTAATAACCACTGGCTTCTGGCTGATATTTGGCACACTTGAGGTAGGGATCAGTGATACTGTGTTTGCTTCTTATAAATTACAACAACCCACTTGCGTATTTTGTTTAAAAACTTTATAGTTAATGATGACGCTGTTCCTTTTCACACTCCGAAACAACCGGTTTAATTTGGCTGGGGCCTGCAGTGTTTCCCGATGCTATCATTTTCATTTGAACTGTATGACTCACTGAAACAACAACACTAAAAAAGATCGGCTCACGATTCCGCTGATAAAATTTACGAAGACTGCGATTCAGGTCATGACTTAAACTGTCATTTTTTTGCTGGGCAGACTCAGCTCACGACTCACCGCAAACCGATTGACTCATGAGCTGATTTATGATTCAGCTCGAGTCGAGCACGAGGCTGGTTGTACCACGCGCGATAAACTTTTTCAGTTAACTTCCTCCCCTATTTTCAAGACTTGATATCCTACCTTGTCAACAACAAAAAAACAGCACGGACATTTCACTTGGGCTCCCCACATTCGCCACACTGTAATGGAAGATAATACAGAAAGCTGGAACTTAGATGAAGCGGGACAACGTTCGCATTCGCGTATGTTTTGCCCCCCCCCCCCCTGGGTGCGTTAACAATATTTTTGGAAATATTGTATAAGTAAAACAACTGGTATTATAAGTTCTTCGAATGAGGGTAACCTATGCATGTGCATGTCCCAGTGCATGCTACATATTTACCAATATCAAATACTACTTGGGATATAATAATGGTTGCTCTGATCCGCCGTTTGTCATGACGCATACTGAAGAGATGTCTGCCCCCCCGCCCCCCGCAGTTTCAAAGCTAAAGAAAATAAGCCTCGCGAAAAATCACTAGATTGCTCTAAAAGCCATCTCAAGATTGGTCATAATATTTATGTCTGTAGATCAATCACTCTCCCCCCCCCCCCAACTGGGTCAAAGGCTCAATTTTTTGTCGTAATTACGAAACCATGCAGCGTCGCAGCATGGAGTCTGCATAAAGGTAGTTTTGTTAAATTTGAACACGATGGTGTATAGTTATAGGTGTTTTGGGGATATGTTGATGACCCGGGGCTCTGTCAACGTAACAGTATGGACCCACCGCACGCGGTCATGGGTTCCATCGGCTGCCGCTCGCCGCCCGTGTATCGCCGTGCAGTGTCTCCAAAAGGTCACTTCATGAAAATCAAAAATGCTGGAGGTGCGTTGTTGGTGTCAACGGACTTGATATGGATGCCCCACAGCGTACATAAAATTTTAGCGTTATTGCACGTGCCAGAGAGATATTTTCAGAAAAATTATAGGAGATCGCATCCCCGATTAGAGCGACAATTAAGAAAATACACAACGTTTTAAGTCATTGCTTCTGATTACAAGTGAGCAATATTCAGAAAAAAACTCGACATTTAAAAACTTAGGCCGGTGAAAAACAAACCATGTTCAGGATATGTGCAGAAGCTACCACGTCCCAGCATACGATACATAATACTACACTAAGGACTGCTCGAAACAGACGGCTAAGCTTATAGTTACCGATGACCCGCTCCGAGTAAAAGATTACAGGTTAGTCAGAGGGAGTATTGCATATTTCTGTTGGCTTGGAATTGAAATAGCCATTTTGAAGATCAATCGGTGCAGTTCACATCCCTGGCTTTCTTCAGACCTAAGCTCATCTAGTTTCTGAGCTATCCGGCCACGAAAATGAGCAGACTATTTCGGGTGACATATCAAGGTCATCCAGGCATACATGGCGCCAACCATTCCGTTGGTCACGCGGTGATCAAGGGCAAGAAATATATAATTGTCGAATCGTTCATATCCGGCGTTCGTGAGTGCGATTTCCAGATATAATGGCCGTCAATTGGCTATCAATTAATGTTGTGCAAGGTATGGTGACGTAATCAAGCAATAAAGTATTGAGTGCAATGTTTACTTAAGAGAGAAGTTGTGTTGTCTAGAGCAGACTTTTCCACTTAAAAGTCTACCAATAATTATCGCTACTTCAGCGCTTCATGTGAGACCATTGATAGAGTACGGCAGCGTTATTTGGAGCGGTGCTGCCGTTTCCCATCCCGCCCGATTCGAAAGACTACAACACCGCTTTCTCATATGGTTGAGTTCGAGTAGCCAGTCTCGGTGTCCTCCACTGGTTTATGAGCATCTTTTCACTTTCTTCAAAACATCATCCATCAAGGCACGCTTCACACAGTCTGACATTTTATTTCTGTACAACGTATTTCATCACAGGTTTGACTGCGCTCACCTGACATCACTGTTCAGTCTCGCTACACCCGTCCGGCGTTCTCGGCATATCGGCCTTTTCCACCAACCATTTGCAAGGGTCATCCCTGTTAAAAATGGATTTGCCGCACGATTACCCGCTGTCTGCAATCAATTTTTACGGCATTTTCCTTCAGCTGACTTATTTCATCCAGCAAAATCATTCCGATCTAATTTGTTTAGGTTTGACGGCACACGTGGAACATTTGTAATTGGGCTTTTGCCTGTGGAATGTTTTTGTCCTAAATAAACAAATAAACAGTAGGCTTATTTCATCATATCTGATGCTTGCTTCAAGTGTGAAACATTTCCTTTAAAGCCAAGGTTAGGAGTGCGTTTCACGTTCCAAATACGCATATAAAATGCATGTGAGTGCAACATGGGCTTAAGGAAATGAGCATGTCGAAAAGCTACTGAAATGTGAGTGACATTTTTGTGATGCATGAGCTCGCACAGGTCAGTTTCAGCTGCATACTAGAGACATTCTATGTTAAAGGAAGCTGTAGGCCCACTCTGCTTGTTGGTGAATATAGCTTGGTGCTGGCCGCTCGTCTGCGTGTAATTTACGTGAAATAACCTGTCAGAATAATGCGAGCAATAAGATGGGCTCATTCAACCTTTTAAATGCCTCCTAAGGCACTGCTGTACACTCTAAACGGGAATTATGGAATTGGCACATGGGCAGGAAACTGTGTTGGGTATGCCTTTGTTCCACGGACAGCGGTTGGACATGAGTATCGCCAAATAGGTACTGGGTAACACGAGTATCACATGTTGACCTGCGTGAGAGACATGATTTGCTGCCTTTGCTGGAAACCGGTGGTTAAAGCATATCCAATCATGATAGTTGTTTGTTTAGTCCCGGAACAGGGAGAACGATTATGGAATACGAGTATGCAGCTATTGTAACATCTCAAGGTTTACGTTTGCTTTTTGCTATTGGTAAAACTAATTCTTTTAAGTTAGTTTTGTGGTAGTGTGGTCTATTGCCGCTCGTCTCTTTGTCGTGTGGTTTCCCAATGCTGTGTACGCTCCAAGCAAACAGGCGTTCCCGACGTGCATAATGAGGGTGGATTATCTCCAGCATAATATGTCATTTAGTTTACTAATTTACGAGCGTGTTTCAGCCTGTCTGTCTGCCTGTCTGCATTTCTTTGCTCGCACAGCACGGACGCCTGTAGGGGTGCTGTAAAATTTGCATATACGATGGGCTCAACTTTCGGAACGGTCCACGAAATGTATTTTCGGTCGTTCGACACCGATAACGGAAACAAACCCTCACGAGAAGGGGCCTGTTTTGGGATTCAGCTGGTAGACACTTTTTGTACATGCAGGAAAACCATTTCTGAAAAGACCAAGCCCTGAAAAACATGTCGCACAGCTCGAACAACGATGATCTGAGTGTAGCGTCCCCACACGCGAGGGAATGGTAGTTGACGCAAACACTGAAAAAGTACAAATATTTATGAGGGCACACGGCGCCTTACTGAGATGTGAATCAATTCATATGGATTGGAAGCGGTGCTATACCAACGTCAACGGCACCGACTCTTGGCACAGACAAGTCAGCGAGAACCAAAACCAAATAACGCGCATTTGATCGTGAGTGCACCTTCTATTTTTCGATTTAACAAAATATCGATTCGATCGTGAATGTACAGGCAAGGCGTCCGAGTGATCGGTGAATGTTAGCTCACAGCTCACAGCTTCACACACATAGCTTACAGGTTATGAATCTTAACTGAGATCTACTTCAGATTATTGAGACACGAATTGACTTTACGCCGTTGGTAGTGGCGCTACCGGCGGCAGTATCGTGGCCTCTGCGGCGCTACCGGCGGCAATGTCGTGGCCTTGGTGGCGCTACCGGCGGCAATATCGTGGCCTCTGCGGCGCTACCGGCGGCAATGTCATTGCCTCTGAGGCGCTACCGGCGGCAGTATCGTGGCCTCTGCGGCGCTACCGGCGGCAATGTCATTGCCTCTGAGGCGCTACCGGCGGCAATGTCATTGCCTCTGAGGCGCTACCGGCGGCAGTATCGTGGCCTCTGCGGCGCTACCGGCGGCAATGTCATTGCCTCTGAGGCGCTATCGGCGGCAATTTTGTGGCCTCTGCGGCGCTACCGGCGGCAATTTTGTGGCCTTGGTGGCGCTACCGGCGGCAATATCGTGGCCTCTACGGCGCTACCGGCGGCAATGTCGTGGCCTCTGCGGCGCTACCAGAGACAATTTTATGACCTTGGTGGCGTTACCGGCAATATCGTGGCCTCTGTGGCGCTACCGTTTGCAACGTCGTGACCTGTGCGGCGCTACTAAAACAATGTCGTAGCCCCTGTGGCGCTACCAGAGCAATGTCGTAGCCCCTGTGGCACTACCAGAGCAGTATCGAGGTCCCTGCAGCGCTACCGGCGGCAAGGTCGTGGCCTTCGCGCGCGGTGAAGCATCCCGAAGCCGCTTGCAGTACCCAAACCAGGAACTTCAGACTTATCCTGTTATAAGTCAAGTGAAAAGTCAAGCAAATGAATTGAAGAGAATGTTTCATATTTAAAGATGTTGATGTAAGCTTTAGTTATGATGAAAAAAGCTTACTTATAAATGTTGATATACTATTGTGCAGAACGTTCTTCTCTAGATAATGCAAGTTCTCTGTTGAGCAAATATGCTCCAAGATATGTCATTGTTTGATTACGTTGTTGTACCCCGCACTACATCGACTGAGAACCAATTGACGGCCGTTATATCTGGAAATCGTGCTTACGAACGCCAAATATCAACGCCTCGACAATTACATTTTTCTGGGCCTCACCACATGGCCCACGGAATGGCAGGATTTGAATGATGTTATTATGACGTCATGAATACCTAGGCTGCTTTGAAACATTCTCCCCGATAAACCCTGCCAAATTTTTTTTCGGGCGTGCAGCTCAGAAACTAGGGAGGCTTAGGTCTTGAGAAGGGGAGGATTGTGAACAGCACCGAAAAGTCTTCAAAATGGCTCTTTCAGCTCAAAACCCTATATGAATGTGAAACATTCCCTTTAAACTCTCCCATCTATGTTTGCTGAAGCTGATTGCCTGATGGTCATTGGTTAAACACGTGCTTCAATATCCTCATGTTGTGTGGTCTACGTGTTCATGCGTTAGTTACTATACAACCGTGTGCTGGAGATGCTCTGTAGAGTGCAACTTCGCCATGTGGCTCTCTTCGTCCACAGTGTTTGTGCTCGCTAACCATATCCAACGAGCACATGAACTCGTTGCTTCCAATTTGCGTCGTTATGCCTACATCTATTATGCTTCAGATTAAAGGCTCTTGTACCATGCGTCACAAAAGTCAGCAGCCGTAGGGCCATCCCATTGAATGCAATCGTTAAGGACCGCGCCTAATAACTTCAATTTCGTGTCCAGATGCAGGCAGTCTTACGCTAAAGTATGCAACGTAATGACCATCCAGTTTCCAACATCGACAAACCTGGAAAGCTCAGAAGTCCAAATGTCGAGCTTACTTCATAACTGGAGCGAGCACATCTGCGAAAAAAAATTGGCCATCGCGAGATCTGCAGGGGTATTTGACGCAAAAGGTTGAATCGTAGAGGGCTTCCACCGGCAGCAAACGGTCCACTTCGTCGATAACCTTCGATTGCATTTAGCTTTATCATGGCTGCATCGATAGGCGGCGATGGACGAGCCGTGCCAATTGTAGGGTACTGCTGACTCGAAAGCGGCTGATGTCATCCGTATCCTTAGGTTGCCTCAGTGTGTCGCAGTACCGAATGGCACAAACATGAAACTGGGAGACGCAAATGTTGTAAACATCCAAGGGGTAGGAGATGAGTTGTTAACTTCCGGGTCTCATTTCCAACGCCGTTCAGGTGGAAAATCGGATTTTAGAGAATAATTCGGGAAGGCTTAATTTGTCGTCTGAATCGGAGAAGCACCATTCCCATGCCGAAGTGAGCAATGCCAACGAAGCCGTTGTGCTTTGCACACCTTGCGGCGCCAGCCACGATCTTATTGATTCAAAAGTTTGGCTTGTGAAGCAATTATTTCCCTACCCCCAACGTACCAGCTTACATTTTCAGATCATCGTTTGCCTCCCCATGTAACACTTACGCATCCATACGTTCGTTAAGTTTTGATGGCTCCTCACGCTAGAAAACGTTGAATGTTTGTGATCGTTGTCAGAACTTGGCGAGAGTATTCCCTTGTCGTTAATTATCCATTGTATTAAAAAGCTTGTGTGCTGAAACTCGCTTATCTATATTTGTTGCAGCTGATTGCCTGATGGCCATTGAGTAAACTTGTGCTTCATATGAGCATGACGTATGGTGTGTGTGTTTGTGCACTAATTACCATAGAGATTGAGATGCAAGAGATTTTCTGTAAGCGTACGTTCGCCATGTGGCTGTCCACCTCTATATCACCCGTGTTCACTGTCTACCTCTACATCGGTTGTACCCACTTAACCATAATCAACGTGCACATGAACTTGCTGCTTCCAATTTATGTCATCATACGCACATCTTAGCTACAAATTAAAGGTTCTTTCACCGCGTGCTATGAAAGAACAATCCTCCGAAGGCCAGACTATTGTTGAAACCGTTGAAGACCGTACCAAATGACCAGTTTTGTGTCCAAATTCGGCCAGTCTTACATTTTCCCTGCCCGAACAGAGGGGAGAGGAAAGTTTAACTTCTAGCTGCGGTTTTTCGACCACAGCTCAAAGACGAACGCTCTCAGCAATACTAATTTCCAGTCCTGTTTTTTATAAAGATTGATCCGAACCCTTTGAATGGATGGATTTCCGGGATCACAGCTCACGGTAAGCAGGTGCTTGTTGTGTGAGCCCTGACACCCTCCCATCCGATTCGCGCAATTCCATGTCAACGGCAGAATTTGGTGGCGAAAGCTTGAACGTGCCGCAATGGCTCGGCACGGTCCGTCCTGCCCTCTGACGTCAACTGACCTATAGCGCGACCGCTGCCACCGGCCGCAGGCCATACCTGTCAAGGGCAAATAGCGAGCGCCCTAAAGCGACTCGAACCCACCCCGCCACGGGTGGGTGTTTCGGAAGGCAGGGCACTCTAGCCAACTGAGCTACCGGGACGGACAAATCTGTTATCTATCTATCTATGTTTATCTATCAATCTGGCATCCTTAATGCAAATTTGAAGCTATGACCTGCCGAGGTCAGTGATCTGGATAAGGTGACGGATGGCCATTTCTTACTGCAAATTTGAAGCTATGACCTGCCAAGGTCAGTGACCTGGATAAGGTGAAGTATGACCATTTCTAAAAATTTTGACCACGCATAACGTTTGTGTGCATTTTTTCCCACTACTCAAACTAGCTCTAATGATAGAAAAAGGTAGCACCTACGGTCGGCTAATTTAATATTTTTTTCTAAAAACGCTGGGTAAGTGATCTCAGGTGAGGTCAGTTTTTGATACTTGTTCGTAAATAACACAAATCTGTACTCCTTTTTGTGCAGTTGTGGCGTTTGTATAGGAGGAAAAGAGCACCAACGCACATGTGTAACCATCATGCGGCCACAGAGCGCATGAGATTGGCCTAGGTCATCACCTACCTCTGCGGGTGTCTTTTTTAAAACACATGCTGATCTCAAAATAGGCAATTTCGTCAGGTAATGGTGGGCACAGAATTCGAATATTCTACCGGAAACAGGTTGTGATATCATTCTAATGCATAATGAGATCACAAGAATATGCGAGGTCATATGAGGTCGTCATTGGTCAATAATCTCTGTTATCAGTAGCGAAGAGGCTAGAACGAGCGCGACGCGTCTAGCCACCTCTACGTGTATCGTGTTTGTTAAGCTAATGACGCACAACGTTATGTACCGACGCGCCTCTTCTCTGTTCGCTACAAATACGTTGCCAAGCGTCGAAGGATCATGTATCATATATAAAAGAGCTGCGTGGTCCTGAGTACCTGTAAAAGCACAATGCACCACTGACCACAGAAAAGCAATGCGTTGGCCACCTAAACTCAGCTGGTACTTTAATGATTCGCTTGAATGGTTCATGAATTTAACCAAGTTGACCTCAGTTGGCATCTAGTTCAGCCTAAAACTCTTTTTTTACTGGGATGCCTTTGCCGCATAGCTGCACCTAATGCGATAAATTAAGTCAGAATCACCCTGTGAAGAAATGCTGTTCCTGTAAGCTATCGGTAGATTAAATTTGAACGGTGGCATGACCTGACCTAAGCCTTGTGAAGGAGCAAACATGTCCGGGATAAGTTCCCCACAACCTCAACGCTTACGTCTGAGCCCTCAATGTCCGCTTTGCCGTGTCAGCACATGTGTTGACTGTAGTCATCAGAACGTCCGTTTTTTTTCCCTTCGTGACCCCTGGTGACCTCACATTTAACCTAGGATCAACATTTGGTATGCATTCTTCAAGATTTAATGATATGTTCACATTGGTATCTTTGTTTTTTTTTTTGCACGATGTTTGAAAGCTAGAGAGCTCAGAGGGACGTGAACTTTGCCTTCGGCCGGATGCGGTTGTCTCAGACCCGGCCTGGCGCGGGTTAAAACAAAAGGTGGCGGCCATTCAGTTTCCAATATAGACAAGCCTGGAATGCTCAAGAGTCGAAATGTCGAGCTTAGTCCATAACTAGAAGAAGCACGTCTGCGAAATGTTGGCGAGATCGCAAGATCTGCAGTGGTGTTGACGCAAACGGGTTGAACCGTAGAGGGCTCCACCGGCAGCGAACGGTCCACTTCGTCGATAACCTTCGACTGCAGTTAGCGCTACCGTGGCTGCATTGATAGGCGACGATGAACGAGCCAAGCCAAGAGTAGGCTACTGCTGACTCGAAAGCGGCTGCTATCATCGGTATCAGTAGGTTGGCTGTCAGTGTTCCGGAATATCGAGTGTCAAATATGGAACTGGGGGACGCGAATGATTTAAACATCCAACCGCCAGGAGATCGTTGTATTGAATTCCGTGTTAGTTCCTCCCCTCACTGGATAGCCTTAAATGTTTGCACTTGTCGTCGGACCTTAGCAACAGTTTCCCCCATCTTAATAACCATGCGATAATGGTCCGTTACTTTAAAAAATCTGGTACGCAAGACACGAGGGCAAATTGTTTGTGAGGGCAAGATTTTCTTGATTCGTGACATTGGCTTCTAATACTTATTTGTTTTTTTTCTGACACGGCGCCATTATGACCCGGCTTTTCCATTTCCTTCTCCCTGTTTTCCTACTTTGCTTGTTTTGGTGTCTATGTCCATCCCAGCTTCCGTCGCTTTTGCTTTTTGTCTCACAATTTCTTGCAGCATTAGTAGTGAAAGCCACTACAAGAGTTGTTCGGGAAACTTTCGTGAACCGATTGAAAAATGCAAACTGTTCTAGAGAATTCTAAGGCGGCATTAAAAGCGCGTCCCCCACCCGGTTAGCGCATTGTGTAATATATCTAAGTGCAGCTTTGTCTGTTGCCGACTCTGGCCAACATCCCGCTCATTGAAACAGAACCGGTGATCAATAACTCACAAACAGGCATGTATGAAATGTAAATTTATGCATCAGTGGGGTGCGAGGGGTTATTTAGCTGAAGAAGGTGCGGATGGGAAGTTAGCCCAGGCAAGCCCGAGTCCGTGGTGTGGTCATTGCAGTACGCCGAGCGACCTCCTTGCCCACCAGTCTTGGGCTCCAAGACTCCCAGCACAGTTCTTAATTTGTCAATCATATTTTCCTTGAATCGAGATGCCATTGATTGCTTTCTTCCATGTCCCATGAGCCAATGCATAAGTGTGCCTTGGAGCCATAGTCCGGACAGGGTCGGTCTGGCAGGCTCGGGTAATGTGGTCATTGGTGGGTCGGCTCAGGTGATGTGATCAGTGGTGGGTCGGCTCAGGTGATGTGATCAGTGGTGGGTCGGCTCAGGTGATGTGATCAGTGGTGGGTCGGCTCAGGTGATGTGATCAGTGGTGGGTCGGCTCAGGTGATGTGATCTGGGATGAGTCGGCTCAGGTGATGTGATCAGTGGTTGGGTCCGGCTCAGGTGATGTGATCAGTGGTGGTCGGCTCAGGTGATGTGATCAGTCAGGGTCGGCTCAGGTGATGTGATCAGTGGTGGGTCGGCTCAGGTGATGTGATCAGTGGTGGGTCGGCTCAGGTGATGTGATCAGTCATGGGTCGGCTCAGGTGATGTGATCAGTGGTGGGTCGGCTCAGGTGATGTGATCTGGGATGAGTCGGCTCAGGTGATGTGATCAGTGGTGGGTCGCTCAGGTGACTGTGATCAGTGGTGGTCGGCTCAGGTGATTGTGGATCAGTCATGGGTCGGCTCAGGTGATGTGATCGGTGGGTCGGCTCAGGTGATGGTGATCAGTGGTGGGTCGGCTCAGGTGATGTGATCAGTGGTGGGTCGGTTCAGGTGATGTTATCAGTCATGGGTCGGCTCAGGTTGAGTGATCAGTGGTGGGTCGGCTCAGGTGATGTGATCAGGGATGAGTCGGCTCAGGTGATGTGATCAGTGGTGGTCCGACTCAGGTGATGTGATCAGTGGTGGGTCGGCTCAGGTGATGTGATCAGTGGTGGGTTGGTTCAAGTCGAAATGTGAAAAGCAATCTATACTCTATCAAACAATTACTTACACGTCCACTCGAACTCACAAATAGAGCATAGGATATGATCTTCCCCACTGCCCTCGCTACTCTTGATACTCTAGACACAGGAGTCGACTCAATGGAAATTAATAGCAGGATCAAGATACATCTCACTGAGTCGGAATCTGATTCGACTCAAAACTATGTTGTTTTACTCAAAAACGGAGTTGGTGCTAGAGCTGCTATTTTTGAACTTTTGTCTACCCACACCCGCCCTGCAACCGAATTTAAAAATCTCACCAGCCTCGCGACGCAGCTTTCCTCAAAAGGCCCACATGGGCCCGCCAACCGTGTTTTTATTCCAGGTACATATACTCAACCCCATGATATCGTCAGTGCTAAAAAAGAAGCTGTAAGAAACCTGCAAACATATTCATCCCTTCAGTTGATTTTTGGAATGGATCAAGGATCAGCATCAAGAAACATTATTCATTCCAGTTTCAGACGCTTAACCATGAAAACGTGAGGATCACCAGCTTAAATCTACTAACATTTATCCTTTCACCTGTCTTTTTATAAATTAACACTGAGTGAAGTTGTTGCTCTTACTCATGTAAAGATCTGTAGCGGTAGCCCACTTTGAAGGCTGCTGAAAAACCAGCGCAAGAAATGCCCTGGGCCTCAGGTACAACAATCTCTTTCTTCAGAACACAATAATCTAGTTCCGTTAGAAAAATCGTCAAAATGAGCCAACAGTCGATACCATGAAAGAAAAGAAAAAATGATTGCAACTAGCATCAGAATGAAACCCCAATACTGATTTACATTTAGTACGGTTCATATTATGACTTTTGGTCAGTATACACACGTAGGCGTGCCTTTTGTATGCAAACATTGACCATTCAAAGCCCAAAGATAGTAAGCAGGTATTTTTCATGCCATGGAAAGAACATCAAGCACATTGTCTACGGCCGGCACGCATCAAAATAACAACCTTCCCAATCTCATAGCAGTAGCTACCAGAATGCTGGCTGATTACGCTTGTCTGCGGTCAGTAAGGACGAAGTTTAACTATGAAACTTCTATTCTGATGCTGGATTTAGGCTCCAAATTCTTTCAGTACAGGTGGGCACAGAATGCTTAAGAGCCTCAACATCTTCATGCCACATAGCAAATAAACGAACGACGCAGAAGGTAAGCATATCATTCAGTGTCGAGTAAGCCATAAATGGCTTCATGTCTCGCCCATGGGCAGCTGATGATCCATTCAAACGTGACTAGCAAATACGAGCTCGTCCTTGCGCCACGTAAAGGCACTCTTTAGACATGCATTCTAGGTCCTTGAACAGCTGACGATATAAGCCATCCTCTGCTGACCTCAACGCGCTGATTTTGTCCTTCGGTGCGGTTATTTTGAATTTTTGCTGGGAGCGCCAGGATGGTTTGGTAATTGGTGTTTTCAGGTAGTTATCCTCCTTGCTTCATACCAAATCAGTGTATGTGTACCACAGGAAGCACTGATAAATAATGTTGCATGATGCCGGGATAGCGACCGAGCTGCAGAAGACGGGATCCATATGCTGTTATGGATTTCACAGACGTGTGTTGAAACTGCGCGGCAAGGCCACACTTTCAATATTATCGGACCTTGGGTCGAGTTTGCTGTTTGAGCATGTTCCGTGTAGTTGCGTCCATCAGATGTCCCCGCGGAGTGCAGTCCATGGTGTGTTTACACAGCCATACGCGATAAAAGCCCTGCGATCTTTTCAAGCCGGCGCGTTGCGGACCTGCGGGCTCAGAGGCGGCAGCTCTAGTCGGGACCAACCTCACTCGTCACCGGGTGGAGAGAGAATCGGTTCCAACAGCAGGCATGCGCAATTAGGCTGCGAATGGACCTTTGCACAGTGGCTGGACGAATTTGTATCCTTAATTGGAGAATATCTAAGGGACGTCAAAGTGACAACGCCCCTCCCCCAACCCTCGGCTAAAAATATTGTGTAATTTGGACTTCTCTGCGGGAAAGCATGAGATGTGGCCTGTCCTCGAAAAAAAAACAGCGAACACATCTCGTCACGTGTGGGAACATCAAGCGGAGCAGCAGAGACGACTGAGAACATCAAGCGGAGCAGCAGAGACGACTGAGAACGTCAAGCGGAGCAGCAGAGACGACTGAGAACATCAAGCGGAGCAGCAGAGACGACTGAAAACATCAAGCGGAGCAGCAGAGACGACTGAGAACATCGGTATTGGTCCTCTTATTACTACCTTACAGCAGCAGAGACGACTGCAGCAGCAGCATATTACTAGCAGCAGAGACGACTGAGAACATCGGCATTGGTCCTCTTATTACTACCTTACATATTGGTCATGGCTGTTGGAGACGACTGAGAACGTCGGTATTGGTCCTCTTATTACTACCTTACATACTGGTCATGGCTATTGGAGACGACTGAGAACATCGGTATTGGTCCTCTTATTACTACCTTACATATTGGTCATGGCTATTGGAGACGACTGAGAACATCGGCATCGGCGGGGCATGACTGAGGCATTATTGCACGCAGAACAGCCGCGTCCATTAAGCTTCATCTCTGCTGTTAACGGCAACTGGATAAGCGGCTTAGCAAGCATGAGAACAAAGTAGGGCTAGGTTATCAGCTGCTGGGAAGCTAATGCTATGCTCGGCTTAAGAAAGCTGCAGCAGTATCTGCTATTCACAGATGGTGCACTGTCACAAATGACGGCTTCGACACAAAAAAAGTCCGCGACCGGTCTTGCCCGCGGCAAGGCGTCGGCAACGCTGAATATGAAACATCGTCTGGTGGTACAGCATGCGCAAACCAGAAAGCGAAAACTACCAAAACGCACCGGCAGTGCGGGCACGGTACAGAGTTGGGTTCCACCATTTCCTAATGCAGTCAAACTGACGGCTGCACTCCCCAGCCCTCCGGTCCTCTCCAACTATCGTGCCTCCTTCCCTCTTATTCTGCAGCCAGTCACCTTAACGTGTTGAACGTCTGTGTCAAGTAGATCTTTGGGATCATCTTCGGGAATTGGGTTGGCTCACTTGTTCCGCTGGTTTACAAAAAGTGTACCCGTGCTGCAGCCGAACAGTGACAGGGAATGGAGCTGAAGATAAATCACATTATTCCTTTTTCGCAAGCCCCTCCTAGGCGTTGCTCGTTTTCCAACGTCTCTCAGTCTGGATGAGACAGAGCCGACAAAAAGTCTGCTTCTTGCTGCGTGTCTGGCGTGAGCTTCGATTCGCTTTGACAGTCGCCTTACGGAAGCACTAAGATAGTTAAACGGTCCCGGTGTCCATTTGGAGACACCATCAACAGGTGGCTTAAACTGCAGGGACAGGTGACGAGGATAGCACTAAGATAGTTAAACGGTCCCGGTGTCCATTTGGAGACACCATCAACAGGTGGCTTAAACTGCAGGGACAGGTGACGAGGATAGCACTAAGATAGTTAAACGGTCCCGGTGTCCATTTGGAGACACCATCAACAGGTGGCTTAAACTGCTGGGACAGGTGACCAGGATGCTTAGGGAAAGTGCGACATTTCTGGACTTTTCTCAAACGGTTCTCGAGCCGCAAGCATCAGAAGTTTAGCTACGGGCTGCCCCACCCCCTCCCCCGAAAAGAAAACTGGAGTGATAAGTAATCTGCATAGCACGCGCTAACAACCCCATTTTACGGATTTTCGGCCCGGCACGCACATATGCTTAAAAAGCAATTCAAACAGGAATAAATCACCACGTGTTCAGTCGCTGCGCTGTTCGGCCACTACGCTCCCAGCAATCACGCTGTTTCCGCCGCCGACCTCCTGCCGCGCGCGGCCCCAGCGCCGTCCAGATTGTGGGCATCGACGCTGGCAACGGCCGAGACGGCGATCGGCCGCGATTTCTTCGCTCGACAGGAGCTGAGCGACAGCCGCTGGAGCTGGCCAGTGAAACGTCACCCCCCACCCCCGTCCGCCGACTGAGGTACATTTCCGGCGCGCGGACGGCGCGGGCCGGGTGCAGGACATCTTCACGGACCGTCAACGCCATTTTCGTGTCGGCCGTCGCACTGATAGGGAGCCATCGATTGGGCCGGCCGCGAGAGTTGCCAGCTCGGTCCTGGAGCTGCCAATTGCCCATGAGGGCGGCCGATAGTTCCGAAGCAGTGTGGTGCTGCCAAATACTTTTAACACGCTGATTGAGCGTGGAGACACGTGAGACTCGGAACAAAACCAGCTCGAGGCGCGTTCGTTTCTATCGACGACTGGCATACTGCTTCTAGCCTTTACCGCAAGGCTGTTCATTTTAAAATGCCGAAAGACATTTTTCTCTTTGGCGAAAACACATTTCTAACTTGTCTAAATATTTTTCAATGACAGAAATTACTGGGTTATCTCGGCTCGGACAACTTGAAGGGCAGCCATCCTTCCTCTTAAGAACATGCAAAGAGTATGTGACATGATAACCAGTGAAACCAAATTTGTCGTTGCTTGCTAAGGCAACTTTTGTTAATCCGTTCAATGTGAGCCATGATGGCATTCAAGTGTGCCGATTAGCATTATATTGTGTTAGCCCCGGCCTTCCCGGTGTTGACTTGCCCCATCCCAATATTGTGGCTTGAATAAAAAAAGAATTAAAAACATTTAAATTTTACAAATAGCTAACCTCACTTGCTCTTTTTATCTATCTCTTAAGCTCTTGTTAGTCATTGTCTTATGAAAGTGGGTAAAGTTTTGATAAACTTACCTTAGTCAGCATTGATGGCAACGACTGGCGATAACTTTGATGACTGGCATTGACTAGATGACAACAGCGCGCTCTTGAAATAGTGGACTATTCGGTAAATTATGACAAAATACAACAGGATGATTACCATTGGACCAAGAAGGGGCCTAAATTCGTTCAGAAGCACATACGTAGGGTGGGAATGGCTATCGGGCCCTTGCCAACCCCCTCCCTCCCCCCCCCCCCCCCCCCCCCCCACACTCTCCTACTGCTAAACACAAGTCGGTGACCGTGGTTCCGTTCATGGACTTCTCGACATAATTAATTTTATAATTTGTTGATCAATATTATCGTCACCGATCATTAACTGTTTTTTTTGGCGTCAGGTAATTGCAGTACATTATATGTAAAAGGGCAATGTGATATTTCCGTTGCAGCCTTTTCAGGCACATCGCTTGAGTTTAAGACGACTTTTGCCCCAGGCCCGGTGTAAGCCGCTTTTCTTACTAGACGTAATCCATGTAATTAGGTCGCCTGGATTCACTGCCAGTCACCGGGCCATGCGGATGCCGACAGCATGAAGAACTGCTCAAGTATGCACCTGCACGCCTTTCCAGCTGATGCAGTCCGTGTAAGGCTGCCCAAGCATCGCGGTTTGGCACGGGCTTAGTTTGATTGCGTTATAAGATGTTGTTTAAGTTTCGTCTTTGTTCGTGTTGATTCGTGCATAACGCTGAGATGTTGCTATCGGCGCTAAGTGTGCTGAGACACAAAGTGGGTCCCACGCCCTGAAGATGGATGGTAATGGATAAGAGGCAGATAAAGGAGGCAGGGCGGCAGAGGGAGAAAGAGCAGCACGTGTGAAAGCCTGCATCTCCGCCTCCCCCTCCCACTGCACCGGCGCAGCTCGCTGGAGGCACCCCCTCTCGCCGTCGGCCTGCAGCTCTGCGGGCGGCTCCTCCCCGGGTGCTCAACCCCCTGAAGCCGCCACCACTCTGCATCCCGCAGCAGCATCGCCTGGCCTGCCTCAGCGTGTTGAGTGTTCACCCTCCTCACTGGTGTGTCGCTTCGGCGGCTCTCACCGCCTCGCGTCCGCGTCCGGCGCAGCGCTGAGCCATGCTTTTTCTTAAAATCTACCAGGCGGACTTCCTCTGCCATAAGACCTTGAGCTTACCGGCCTCGCCTCATTTGAGCAGCGCATGCTTTGAACATGTAATACGTTAAACGTAAACCACGTTGCTAAAAAGACTCATTCAACTTAAAGGAATGTCCCTCATTGGAAGATACTGAAGCAGGCATCAGATATGTTGAAATAAGCTGACTTATAACTATTGGTATGCTTTCAAATGAAAAGGCTCCTCCAGACAGCACAACTTCTGTGGTTAGTAAATATGCTCCTCAATGCGTCATTGTTTGATTGCGTCATCGACATTGCACAATATTGATTGAGAGCCAATTGGCGGCCGTTATATCTGGAAATCGTGATCACGAGCGCCAGATAAGAATGACTCGACAACTCCATTTTTCATGGCCTTGATGGCCGCATGGCTAATGGAATGGCATGACCTGAATAGCATTATTATGCCATCATGGATGCGTAGGTGGCCTTCAAACAGTCTCCCTGAAATAGTCTACACATCTTCGCGGGCGTGTAAAGAAGAGAAGGGCTGTGAACTGCACCGAATGATCTTTAAGATGGCTATTTCAGTTCCAAGCCCCATACAAATGCGGAACACTCCCCACAGCCCGGCACCGCCCAGGTCCCTCAACGGTGCGCGATGGACAGGTGCGGGCAAATTTGATCCCCGCTTATTTGGAGAACGGCTGGGCCGAATCCAAAAATTCAAACGGCAATGTGCCACGATGAGCAGTCTTAGACCATACGACAAACTGAGCGGTTTCCACGACCCGTCACAGTGACACCACGGGAGACCAAACCCCCGCCGCCCGCCACCGCGGGTCCGGGCTCAGACGGGCGCGCCAAACCTGCGCTGTAACGCATTTCGATCATATCTCAGTCACTGTTACAGATAGGTGCTTAAGACCTGGTACGGACATTTTTCGTAGTCGTATCTTGAGTACCTTGTTTCTGTTTTCATAATTTTGAGTGTGAGTCCAAACAACGTGGGCGCGCTTTATATAAGTATTTTTGTTATTTGACATGACAATATTTAAACGTGCGATGTTGAAGCAACGTAACAAGATACACAAATGACACACTGATTGGCTTTCGTTTCTCGCTTAAAGATATCAAGTATCCTCTTTCATTCGGTTTCTTGTCAATTTGTCTACAACTGGGCGCTTTTGTTCAAAATAGACGAACATAGAGTCACTCTAACGGCTCTCACGCTTTATCTGTTATGATCTCATAATTATTCTTTTGACACAGGGCATCGACATTAATCAATAGATAGCGAATACAATTTTCGACTGACATTTCAATCCGTTTTGTTAGCGTGGAGAGCATTCGACAAGGAAGCAGATTTACAACCCCCACCCCCTTCCGTCAATAAACAACCACGTGGGAAACGTTGACACCGTATCACGCACTAGATCTCCATCTCCAAGGAAAGGAGCATGTTGCACGTAAAATGCGATGATGATATGTCGTATCCGATAAGGCTGATTGTCGTGCCCTTCAAAGATTTTGCAGTCAGTTTGTTACCTTCATACCCAGTACAGTTGCTAAGCATTGTAAAAAACAAGTACTGATTCGCAAGAAGCTTGTGTACTTTGTGATGAGCGGCATTTGTGATTCAAGGACTGTTCATGCGGACATCTTTTATATCAGCGCACCGAGCGTCCATAGCGCACATATCAGCGCACCGAGCGTCGGTGATCTCCCCGGCCCCATGTTACAGACCAAGCATCCGCTTATTTAGGGGCGGATTCGCATAGTGGCCATTGTCACTTGTAGGCGCGAATGGTGGTTTATCAATTGTAATTTTCTTGTATATCCGAATATTCATGATGATTTCAGTAAACATATGGACCTTAAATATTCTTTACACCGCCACGAGCAAGACCTTTTGGATCTCCATTGAAGCCCTCCTCCGTATGCCTTACGCCCCACATTTTTCATAACATTTCCTGCTTTGATGGGCAAGTGACGCGCTGAGGAAAGAAATGTGTGGACAAAGGGGTAAACATTTTCTGAAAATTTCAGCACTTAAAAATCTGAGTGTACCAACGCACGTGCTACTACCACAAAGATGGTGACAATCCTACCTCGCACCGCTCGGGGACGGCTCGGAAGTCAAACGTGCTCTCAGCTGTACAAAGGCTTAAGTTCGCATGTGTTTGATGTGGTTTTATAACATCATCGCTGCAACTCTTGCCATCCACGAGTAGCGTCCACCCGGCAGAAGTTGTGAGATGGAACGTCGGAACATAGAACTCGAACGTTTTGTTTTCAATAGTATAGGAGACCAGTATGCAAATGCCAAAGGACTGTTCACATTCCATGCATGTTTACAACCGTTAGGTGGGTCAGAGCCGGCTTAACACGGCTGCTTTTTACTCAGCCTTGCGATATGACCGAATTCTGCTATTCTGTCGTAAGATTTATTGTGGTTCTTAGTCTGGGATATTGCGTCAGAATGCGAGGGAATGCTCAAGTATGCAGCCGAGCTAGAACTTAGGATTTCGGCCAAGTGGTTGGATTTTTGTCGTTGCCAGAATGCAGCTGTGTTCCGCTATTTTTTCGTTCGTCGAGCGGAAGTGTCATTTCTATTGTCTCAATGGTTTAATATGCAGGGAACATCTGGGGCAATAAATCATCTTGGTGCCCCAGATCGGTACAAGCATCGGTCTGCTTCCGTATGTCGGGTCTCGTCCGCACAGCTTCCCGGTGCTCCATTCGTGGCAGCTACATCGTCAGTGCCACGCACGGGGGTCCGTTCGATTCAGCTGAATGAATTATATAGATTAGAATTAGCGAATGCATGAAATGAACCGTTGTTGGGCTGCCTGCGACGTTACTTGCGCGAGTTGCATTCTGGGCTGTTTAAATTCCAGTGAATCCGGACGTCGCCTTGGCCGTAAGTAGGGAAATCCAGTTGTTTCAATGATAATCGGGATTAGTAACAATTGCAGCAATCCGAGGATCACGCGAGACTTAGTCTTTAGCGTCATTCGATGCACGTCAAGCACTTCTATGTTTGCGACCAAAAAATAACAGCTATGAAATACACCTGTGTGTATGCGTACTTCTTTGTGATGATTCTTTTTAGCTCTGTTGTGATGCAGCCTAGTGTGCTTCCCATGGGCGCAACAAAAAGTGGTCGAATAAAATACCAGAGCACGTGTTTCGCGCTGTGAGACGAGAAAGCGGATAACAGACGTGATTGTTGACACCATGTTCATCATACCAAAGCATACTTGAACGAAGCCGTCACCTTGGGGGGCCCATGCAAGAAGCCCAATTAAAAGAGCTTTTCGACGTAAGTCATTATACTATTGGAAATGTGGGGTTTTCCATTTACTGTGTTTTGAACGCCGGTTTTCGAAAACAATAAATTGTGTTACTTTTGAGACTATAAACATGGGAGGCTGTAGGTACTGGATACAACGTAAGTCAATCGTTTCACTGTGATCAGCATTGAAGCACGCGTACCATAATCACGTTAACGGCTGCTAATTTGAGTGCCCATCGGGCCCCTCGAGACCAAACGGGGGGGGGGGGGGAGGTACGTCCCCTGTGACCTCCCCCGCCCCGCCGCCTCCTGCACCACTGCACGTAACGTGCTTTGCATGCTTTGTATGCTCAGACGGCCCGCTGCACTGTACAGGAAACCAGGCGGGAAGTATCCTGCTATCCTGATCACGAATGTGACCGAAGGACATTCTCATGTCTGAAGACTCTGTGAGGGTGTAGGCCAACCTGAGTGTCCCCTATATAACCGCGCTGACACGTGTTGCTGACAGCCGCGTTGCGTGGCCGCTGCATTAGCCTCGGCCGTGACAAAATGCCCGTGTCCGTCGCAGGCGAGCGGGACCGAGGTCGCCGACCGGTAATGGTGTTCGTGCACGGCGAGGCCTTCGACTTCGGCACCGGCAACGCCTTCGACGGCTCCGTGCTGGCCGGCTTCGGCGCCGTGGTCGTCGTCACCATCAACTACCGGCTGGGCGCGCTTGGTGAGAGGCGTCAGCGTGTGCGCGGCGCGTGCCTGTTGTGTACGATGAATGGCCAATAACCGTGGCATTGTGGGCGGCCCCAGGGCGCTGCGTAAACATGCTCGGCTCGTGCCTCGTATCTTGCGAGCATCTCTTCCGGAGTTTTCTCCGGCGGGACACTTTTGGTACGTGTATCACGCCGTGTAAGCGCGAGGCAATGCATTTGTGAACTGGCCGCGACCTCGTCTCGTTCATGCGCTGTATGCGGGGTCAATGACAGCTATCATCCGCGCTACGCTGCCAGGCGAGCCGGACGCCTTCCGGCTGATTCAGGGCTTCAACTTTGGGCCGCCGCGCCTGGCGGTTTATCATATCGCCCGCCCTGACACCGATATCCTCTAAAGGCTTCCCGAACTCCAACGTCGGCCCGCTGCCGGCGATGCAGTCAATCAGTCCTCGCACCCCTTCCCCGCCCCCACAGACACCCCTGACCGCTTCCTGAACACCAACTTTGAGCGATTGGGGGCGCTAGACGACGACTTGGCCTCAACACTACAACGTTCTGCGGCGTAGGCCTCAACCACCAACCATCGGTCGTGAATCGCGCCGCGAGTAGCGGCGCCCTGCGTGATCTCACCGGCTCCTGCCTTGACTTGGACTCCAGGCTCAGCCCGTGCGGCAGCGCCCCGCGTCATCGCTCCCGCCATCGCTGTGCCCCGCAGGCTTCCTGAACGCCAACTTCGAGCCGGTGCGGGCTGTGGCCAACTACGGCCTGCTCGACATCGTGGCCGCGCTCGAGTTCGTGCGGCTGACTGTGAGCGCGTTCGGCGGCGATCCGGCCAGCGTGACCGTCTTCGGCCACGGCGCCGGCGCCGCCTGCCTCCAGTTCCTGATGACGTCCGCCTCGGCGCCGCTCGGTGAGCGGACGCGAACGCTGGCAGCTGGCTCGGCGCCAGCTCGCGCCCACTTCACAGATGGAGCATTGCGGCATTCTGCTGTGTTGCATTTCGGTGACAATCGCGTGCATCTCCGCAGGGGAGGTGGCGCCGCGCTAGGCAGCATCGTGCTGTTGCTTGACATTGCTTATTCTGCGGTATCAGGGTTGTTACCAACGCAATGGAAGCAGGCAGCGCAGTCGGCGTGATCTTTCCGTGCTGAAAATGCCTGCACCAATGGCTTGACAAATAAAAAAGCCGCTGTGTCTCGCTTGTGCCATGCAAGCTGGCCTATGGCGAGCAGCTGTAGACTCCCCTGCACCCGTTGTCGGTACTACGCTGCGTTCACCCGCGCACTTTACAAACGGCCGCAATATCGCCGCGTCTGTTTCAGGTCTCCTGTTTCACCGTGTGATCCTAATGAGCGGATCATCATTAGCGCCGTGGGCGCTGCTCAGTGATCCGCTGAACGCAACCCACCAGCTTGCCAAGCACGTCAACTGCACGCCAGCGACCGACTCGTTCCTTCCGTGTCTGCGCGGCAAACCGCTCGAGTCGCTGCTGGCGGCCCCTGTTGTCGCTCCGAAGTACCTGCCAACGTTCGGGCCGTCGCTAGATGGAATCGTCATCGACGACGAATTCTTCACCAACCGGGCATCCTACGTACACCGCCTGGTCTCATACAGTCTGATGACCGGAGTGACGTCATTTGACGCAGACTACCAGCTGAGCCAGCGTCAGCTGACGTCGGGCGTGACGTCAGAAGGACGAGACCAGCTGCTGCGAACGTACGTGCGGAACTCGTACAGCTACCACCTGAACGAGTTGCTGGCGGTGGTTCGACACGACTACACCAGCTGGACGGGCAGCCGGCAGTCGCGTCAGCAGCTGCAGCTGCGCGACCAGCTGCTTACACGCGCTCAGCGACTGCGCAGTACGTGGCGCCGGTCACCCACACCGCCAGCCTGTTCCCGGACGACCAGGCCACCTTCTTCTACGTGTTCAACCGGCCGGGCGCGTCCGAAGAGATGACGGTGAGTCCCCAGCGTGGCACGTGCCGCTCCTTCGCGGTCCGAGCACTACCAGTGCCGCTCCTTCGCGGCCTGAGCGCTACCAGTGCTGCTCCTTCGCCGCCCGAGCACTACCAGCGTCACTCCTTCGCTGCCCGAGCGCTACCAGTGCCGCTCCTTCGCTGGCCGAGAGCTACCAGTGCCGCTCTTTCGCGGCCCGAGCACTACCAGCGTCACTCCTTCGCTGCCCGAGCGCTACCAGTGCCGCTCCTTCACAGCCCGAGCACTACCAGTGCTGCTCCTTCGCTGCCCAAGCGCTACCAGAAATCAATGTCCCGCAGCCGTCAGTGGCACTGGAGGGCCTCTGCGGCCGGCCGCGCCAGCCGCAGCAGCGTGACCGACAGAGAGCGGGCTGGTGTCGGTTATTCGCTGCGGCGATATAGATCAATACCTGCTCGGCCCGCGGCCGCCTCGCTTCAGTAGATTACTTAATCTGACCGCGGTGCTAATGATGAAGCCGCGAATTCCCCTCGGCGGAGTTGCCGCCCCAGGACAATGCCGCCGGCTGATGAGTTAAGAGCTGTCTCGTGGACTGACACCAGCTAGTCGGTTGGGCGCCACTGTCGGCCTCATCTGCCCACCCCAGCTGCCGTCCCGCGGAAGACACCGTCAAATGTTGGCGCCGCTGCCGCGTGATAGCGCTGCTCGCGCGCAGTATGCTTTTAAGAAACCCTGCGCGGTGATATATGACAGCATTTTAACGCGCAAAATGGGCTATGTGCATGGCTCACGACTGGCACATTTCTCAACGTCCAGAGACTAGATGATATCACGAGCTGAATGGTGGATCTGCGGTGAACCCAAGGTTGGGAAACGAACTGGCGGCAGTTTGTTCCTGAGGAATGTGTGCAAAGTGGACATCTTCCACGAGATTGCCATTATCTGGTTGCGTTTTGGTTTTCCCTTATTTGACTCTTAATTAAAGTGAGAGAAAGAACTCTGCAGTTTACAGCGTAGGTTAAGTGTACCTATCAAGCGACCGATGAAAATATGACCACCATTGTTGTCAAAATTGATTTCGGCTCTTCCTGTTTTCGTCATGAGATACGTGAGTTTTGCATTTTTCTGCACTCCGAGGTGCAATCACCGATTTTTTGTTGCACACAGGGTTAAAAAGTTGTAGCATGTTTCCGGGACTGACTCTCTTACCGCAAGTTTTGTTCCTAACGTGGGCTCTACGGTGGCCGCGCGGTGTGCGACAGCGGTGCCAGCACTCTGACGTCACCTGTCAGGGCAACGGCGTCATGTTGCCGCCAGCTGAACAAGAGGTGCGAAGGTGCTGCTAGGCTGTTTCTGGTGGTTGAAAAGCTGTGCTCAATCTTCCCTTCGTTCTAGCACAGCTAGAAAACTTTCTGGCGGGAGCAACTCCCTTGACAATGGCAAGAGCCGTGTTCCACAGACTGTTGAAATTGGGAAGCAGCATCTGATTTCCTTCCATCTGTTGAAGCAGAAGAACCGAAACATTTCCCGTCTTTACAATATTGTAGACTAACATGGTATGACATTCTTTCAACCCACCAGAGTAACGTACACGATGCGTGCACATATATCATTGCCGCTGGAAATCATCATTAATCTAGCTTCGTTGAATATTAACTTTTGCGGACACATGTAGCGTCCGCCTAGTTTTATTTCATTTACATTCATCTCCAGCTTCCACGAGCCGCATGCGGTGTTCTGCGAACCACTGCCATTGTCTGGTGCCCGCTCTCCGACTTGGCTATTCTGTGTGCAGTTCACATCGACGTTCCGATCCATATCTTGCCTCGGCTCGTGTTTGCCTGCGCTCTCCGGCGGGCGGCGCCCCTCGCCGGCGGCCCGTGCCGGCCCGGCCCGGTGGCCGCCCGCTCAGGAGCGCGCTGCCGCCCCCAGGGCGCGCTCAGTCACGGCGCGGAGCTCGCCTACGTGTTCGGAGCGCCGCTGGTGGGCGGCCGGACGCCCGACGGCCGGCCGTGGAATGAAGACGACCGCGCGCTGGCCCGCCTCGCCATGGCCGGCTGGACCAACTTCGCCAAGTCCGGGTGAGGCTCGCCGTTGTCCGGGCGCGACCCAGCGGCCGCCGGCGCCCGCTGTCGGAGAACTCTGCTCGGCGGCGCCGTGCCGCTAGCAGGCGGCGGTCGCCGGAGCGCGCTACATTTGCAAAACGGGAGCTGTGTTCGGATTTGCATGCCTTAGCTGCGACGCAGTCTATTTTCTCACGGGAAATCCCTTTGTTCCGGTGCTATTTGTGTTCGTTTGGTGTTATCTGGGCGTGAGATTAGTCTTTCTTGCCGGTCTGCTTTGTGTAGTTAAAATAGAACCAGCTTAAACAAGTGAAAAACAGCTCACAGCTACAACAGCTTAAACCGGTCTTGATCATTGACATCTGTTTATGCGTGTCATTGCGCGGTCACAGTACGTTTTGCTCCAGCTAGCGGCGAACACCAAACACGAGCACCCCGACCGGTCATGACGTTCGTTTGAAAAACCAGTGCGGTGCTAGCCGCTCGCCGCACATCTCCGCCGTTCTCAGCAGTGCGCAGCAGGTTACACCGCTTGGACCGTTGGATCAAGGAGGCAGGTGCCAGGCGCCAGGCCTCTCCCCACTCCGGGCAGCATTTAGTATAAACACTACGGTGACGCACGGAAAGAAACAAGGAAAAAACCGTGTTTGCCCCCCCCCCCCCCCTCCCCTTCACAGAGGCTCCGTGTACCAGGTACCGTCACGATCCGCTTCCTCGCAGCATTGCAATGCCTGGAACAAATCGGAATTCAGCACTGTTTGACATTATGTTCCTGACAATTTTGGACAGGATATCTAACACCTTACGTAAGGAAAACCATCTGCCTGGCAGAGGCTTGGATCAAAAGACGTCATTCATGACTGGCGAATTTAGCCTGACGGACCATATGTTCGTTATGCAAGCCAGCAATGGCGGCGTGGCGCGCCATTTTGTCAGAGGAGAAGGGACTCGCTTTTGTATGAACAACACGCGCTGATTGCAGGCGCGTGGCAGCGAAAAGTGTGTTGCGGCAAGCGATAACCTGATCCACTGTCCGCAATGCTCTCGCAGTAAAACACAGATATATTTGCATTGATTGTAGCACAGTGCATGGCTTTGTTTTTCCGTCATGTCTTCAGCTATAACCATTTATTTATGTATTGGGAGAGGTGCCAGTAGATAGCAGGACCACATTGGCAGTTGGTTTCATGTTTGATTAAGAGCCGTCCTTATAGCTCAGTTTTGCCGTCCCTGCAGTTTATTTGGCAGAGCGTCGGATGCTTTGATTAATGTATAGCAGTCACAATTGCTTTAAAAGTTGGCTCCTACATTTTATACTGTCGGCCTTACGTCGCATGACCTGTTATTTTGGTCCAGCAATTGCAGAGAGAATGGCTGGAGCGCGTAATCAATTGCACCTGATCAAAGCAGGCCCATGGTATGGCTGCGGTTTTGGTGATGCTGTGAAACGACACATCGGACAGCATGGCATGCTTTGGGTGCAAAATTACTGGGCGCACATGGTCTGGTAGATGAGCACGCGCAAAATTGTATGTGCTGTTTGGCTTTGTAGTAACCGTTTGCGAGGAATCGAACGCACTGTGACTAATTGGTCTTGCATTATGCAGTTGCTATCTAAATACGTGCACAGTGGCAAATTGTCACAACACCAAGACAAAGCAATACAATTTATCAGAACTTAATAATTACCGGTGATATTTAAACCAACATATACAGTGTCTCAATTATCGTTATTTCGCTTTCCCGGTTGCTATAGATTTTTGAAAAGACTTATTTCACGCCAGACCAAGCTATGTTGCCACTGTGACATTGCTGGGCAGTGTTGTCGGGGTTCGTTGTGGCTACGGTTAAATGTCCCCGACACACTGTAATTTTGTAAATGATTTCGTTGGCAGCATCCTATAAATCTTGATTACGTAATCTTCACGACCGGCACCACTGGAATGAACTGCGATGTTCCGTTTGTTTTCTTCCAGTGATTTAGCCCTCGTCTGCATCGCCGCTCGTACTACCCTCTGTTGCTAACACGTCCAGTGGGCTGCTGCAAAAGTAAAAAAGTAACAGGGTGCTATCGCCACACGTGATCTTTGGGTTCGCTCATGCAATTTTGGCACGATCATAGAGTCAGAGTCCAGCAGAGTGTCCTATATGGACAAGGAGCGTGAAGTCGACGTGGGGAACATTTGCTAAAAAGAGCGAGGGTGGGACTCCGAATGCCAGAGGGCCTATTGCGTTGGTCGCTGCCGTCTGACAATTAAAGGAAGCCTGAAAACTTTTGACGAGAGCTCATATTCATGCAATGGAAGGGGTCTGTTCCAGTTAGGGACCCCAATAGCCAACGGTGAGCCCTTCATCCCAATTCCAGCATGGGCCCGTTAAGCCACACTGGAGTCTATGTGCCAATTATTGGACCACCTGCGGCGATCAGGGATCTTGTTGCGTCAGTGAGGGTTCCTGTATCGATCCGAGGCCAACTGCGCGGGTCCGAAGGCTTCCCGCATCAGGGACGGGACCGATGTGATATGATGTATCCTTTTAAGGGTCTCCGTATCGACCAGGAGATTCTGCCCCTGTGTCGCCAAAGACATTATGTTCCATGGTGTTCTTTTCAAGCCACCCTTCTCCCGGAAAAGTATGGTGTATCATTAGTGTTGAATAGAGTGAGTCGAAATGAGTTAAAAAGGAAAGGATCAACCCATGTTTGCCCGAGAACATTCAATCTTTTGCAGGGTCGACTAATGAAACAAGTTACATAAAAAGTTTGTGCCTGAGCCTATTTACAATTTTGAGGCTGTTCTCTGGACGGAACAGTTATATCAACACAAAGAATAGAGATCCTACCTTGACTTTTCCGGTTCCACTGCCATATTTTCGTCCGCCCGTAGGCCACCGCTTCTTTTAACCTTGAGGTCAACGCCTATCAGCCTACGGAGATAGCAACAAAAACCTGGACGTCCGGCGTTGCAAAGATTTGCGGGCGCGCATCTTCAAAACCACGTCACATTATTTTTTCACCAACCGATTCTGGCTGAATGGCGAGCATTACCAGGCAAGCATAGTCATGTCAATCTAAATTTTGACTCACTTCTATCTACAATCTACGTTCGCGAAATCTTCGATGCCCCTGAAGAACCCAGATCAGAACTCTGGCAAAGCTGCTAAGTTTTATTACTTTAGAAAGAGTCAAGTGATCACTGTAAAATGAAAGAGCTCCGGCGATTTGTTTCATGCAGTCGTTTAACACATGATGCCTTCAGTTTCTTGACATAAAGATTTAAACGGAATTGATCTCGTGTTAGCATCTGTATTTTCTATTTATAGAAGGCAATAAAACGGAGAAACCCGTGCTCCTCATTGACGAGTGGGTCATATCCGGCATTTTTTGGCGGGCGTTTGGCAAGGGGATCATGTGTCCTCTTGTCAAGGCTCTAGCTGCGCCCCGGCTGGGTACGCCGTAAATCTCCATTGACAACAGAACCACGCCTCAGGAGTACATGATGAGCGCAAGCAGCGCATCGCAGCGCTGGGATTTTCCACATTTTCACAGCTTTAGAACTTTGATGAAAAACATTACGTGTCCGGGGCGTAATTAGGTACTAGAAAGAAGCAGGGCGGGTGAAGAAATATTCCAAATTGGGCTGCAATGCTCGACGTTTGAGATGCTGTGGATTTTGCTACGAAAAACTGGGGAAGGTGTCACCAGCCTCCTGTCCAAGCGAGGACGAATTGTGGTAATAATCGTGTACCCCTTTATGGTGTTACGTATTTAACTCTTGTTGCTGGCATGCGAAAAAGATGAATGCGGGTTGCTGTAACTGAATTCGCATCACGGACAGCGATGGCCGAGTGGTCAGCGCCTTCGGCTCCTCGTGAGGGGCCCGGGCTCGATCCTCGCCGGCGCCATCGGGCTCTGAGTGCTAATATGACCCTTTCAATGCCTGCCAGTCATAAAAGTGTGTCTGCGACGTGATGACGTGCGCCGCATGACCATTGTACTAATAAATTATTCGCGTTTACTGTACCATAGCTCTTTGAATTTTTAAGGTGAAGTGTAAATAGACGTCGTCATAACTTTGCGGGATATCACATCTTGTCAGCGTTTTTTACGGCTGCTCTAGTTACCAAAATTGTAGTTGCCAAAACATATCGTCCATATAACATTGGAAATGATGTCAATGTTTCACTTCAAATCGCGTCAGCCACTTATTTCCAGCAGTATATTTTTGTTTTGTTTTTAGTGGTAAGTTTCTAACGTATTTCATCTTTGTGTGATCCTTTCCTGAACTACAATGCAGCACTACTCCAACACTCACAAGGGGCACTACACAATTCATGGAAAATCCAAACGTCTGGCACCCGACAGCGCGATAACATTTAACAATGCTAGTATTCAGCACATGTCTAGCCCTGCCGCTCCGAACATCATAGTAATGTGATCTGTGGGCGCTTTTCCATGCGTTTAAATACGTCTTGAACGGAATAGCGAATGTGAAATGCAGGTCCGTACTCACATTACGGTTCCGTCCGTCATTCCAGCGACCCTAATAGGCCCGAAGAGCTGAAGATCATCTCTCCCGGTGACCAGCGACCCCGGGTGCTGCACTGGAGCCACTACGAACATCTTCACAAGAAGTATTTGTCCCTTGGTAAGGCTGGTTTGAAGCTGTTGTTTACTATTAGCTGGTGAAAGATGTCAGGTCTACAGGAGCAGGCATGCTAATATGTAATTATAGCCCCTTTGGAATTGAGCTGTAATCACTTAAAACTTGAGCAGAAATTGAGAAAGCGTATCATTCCTGATGAATTTTTTAGCTCGTGTGATCATGCAATCATCAGGGAGTCAGAGAACAGACCGTTCCGAAGCTCCACACCTGTATGAACGAAGCGTTAACACTTCGCGCAAATTTACCTGCGTAGAATCAACGCTCTAATTCCGCCTCTCCTGGCATGGCCTATCATGGGACAACTGGTGTAGTCGGTGACGATGTCGTGGCTCTGCGAAACTGACATGAGTCGTTCCGTGCCATCACAGGCCCGCAGCCGCGAGTGTTGGGCCACTACCGACCGCAGCGGGTGGCGCTGTGGCTCAGCCTCGTACCGGAGATCCACCGGCGCGGCACCAGCGGCGTACCCGACCTCGCCCACCACCTGTTCGACGGCCACGAGCGCCCACACCTCTACCTGGGCTCGGTGCGCTCCGTGCCGGCCACCTGGCGGCCGCTGCCGCCGGCCGCCACCACCGCCGCCAGCGACACCAACGCCAGCGCCGTGCGCGATGGCAGCGCCTCTGGCGGCGCGACGGTGGCGCCGTCTGCCTGTCGACGACAGCGCCACGCTGACGGACGCTTTCTCGGCGTACAGCACGGCGCTGAGCGTCACAGTGGCCATCGGCTGCTCACTGCTTGTGCTCAACATCCTTATCCTGGCTGGCGTCTACTACCAGCGCGAGAAGGGCCGCGCCGAGGCGCGCAAGCGCACCGACGAGAACGGGCGCGCGTGCGGCTCGCGCGCCGGCAGCGCCGCCAGCGGCGACACCTGCTCGCTGAAGACGGACGGCGGCTCGTCCGTGTCGAGCGGCGGCGCCAAGGCGCTCGTGCAGACCACGCTGCCGCCGCCGCAGTTCGCCGACCTGCCGCCGCCGGCGCTGCTAGAAGGCGTGTGCGTACGCGACGCGTCGCGGCCGCCGACGCGCGCGCGGGCGGAGGAGGCGGCGCCGCTCAGCCACAGACCGATGCGCGTGACCGGGTCGCTGCCGAGGACAGCGGATCGGCGCGGCAGCCGCGGCAGCCGCGGCGGCGGCTCGCAGGACCGGCTGGCAGAGCTGCGGGTGTAGCGGCCGCCGCGTGGTCGCCGGTGGCAGCGAGCGATGGCTGACTTGGACACCGAGACGGGAAGAGTTCGCGGAGAGCGCGCTGAGGTGTGGTGTGAGCAGTGGTGGACGGATGATGCCGATTTTGTCTCCAGAAGCTTGGAGACAGAGGGCGGCGCGTTGGGAATCGGTCGGCGAGCGCAGTGATATTACGATTTTGCAGATGGTGTGACTGTGCTAACGTATTCAATTAGCTCATCCTGACGCATCCCAATCGATTATCGTGCTGTTATCGATAACTCTCCATCTCCATAGACGCAGGTTTGATGGCTGTTAAGGTTAATGATGGAACTAATGACTTCTGTTCCACAACACCCAGTGCTGAGCGGCTCGAGGCTTCTGAAACTGAGGTCGGTGCAGTCACACGGCACGTGATTGTAACTTATCGCTAATTAAGGTAGGCTGACGATGCCACCTGGGCTGCAGAACATGATTTGATGGTCTAAAACAGAGCGATCGTGCCAAACATACTGGTCGGTGCGCGTGTTTGTGCGAAATCAGTTTATGGTGTTATAAAGAGTGTTTCTCCGTGCGTATTACATGCGTCGTTGTCTGACCCTCATGCGGTGCGAACTGTTTTGTATATTTACGTAGTCAGATGCAACTTTAAGGCAACGTAGATATCTGTTGACTGTTATATTGTATTTAAGAGCGTGTTACACATACCAATGTGATATAGAATAAGACACAAACAACAAGGCGATGATAGAATGCTTCTCTCTTCCACACGTTTGACGATAGTCCTCTAACGGCGGATAGAAATAGCGGGGCGCTATTGCCAGTGTGCGGCTTCAGTATTCTGCTCGCTGGCCTCACCAAACAGCCATTGTCAAAGAGCCCTGCAACGATGAGGGGCTCCTGTGTTGGTCAGAGGCCCACAGATCCTACCACTGGGTTCTGGGTCGCCAAGGGCCTTGAGTCGACCAGGGGAATTTTTTGTACAGGGACAGGGACGGGATCCAGAATGTCAGGGGGCCTCTCTTGTGGATTGGGGCCCTCTGACAATGAAAAGAGGCATGACAACTATGACGAACCTCCACATTGAGGTGATGTAAGGGTGACCGGAGGCCTCCACCCCATTTCAGTCTTCGGCCCATTAAGCCGAAGTGGAGTATGCGCCAATTATTGAACGACCTGCGGCGATGAGGCATACTTTTGCGTCAAGAGAACTCCTGCTTGGATCCGGGCCAACTGCCCGAATTGGAGGAACTCCCGCGTCAGGAAAAGGATCAATGTACGATGCGTCCCTCTAAGGGCCTCCGGATCAGCCAGGGGATGTCGCCCCCCGTTGTAATAATGACAGCCGGTAGGTACCTTGCACTGGGATGCAACGACCCCTCAGCGCTCGCCCAGGAACGATAGTGCTCTCATAGTGCTCTGCCCACCGGGCCCCTTGCGCAGAAAAAGTAAGGGGTATCATTGGTGATCAATAGAGTGAATCAAAAGGAGGCCAGGAATGATGAAAATGCCGACCCATGTTTGCCTCAGAACGTCGATCCAGATGCACAATCGATGAGTAAAGCGAAATACAGCAATAAGCTGTGAGCCTCCTGACTAATCTTTTGAGTAAGAACAACGCTGGCCGGAGCTGCAGTTCCCTTTGATTTCTAATGTTTAGAGTCTAAATTGGTCTTGCCGGCAGCTGTCCCCAGTCACGACAACCAAAGTAAGATGCGTACACCTCTGACCATCAGCAACTAATGCGAGGAAACGCTTTTGACAGGTACAAAGAGGGTCGTGTGGTACTGGACCTAAGCGATATGCAGCTTGGATTCCCCTTCCCAACCTGACAAAAACACTCCCAGCTGCCCGCGTGTTGTTTGCAATTGACTGAACTCCACTGACCAATAGCGGCGTGTCGGGGCCCGGCGAACAGGAGATGAAAACAGGGGAGAGATCCATGAAACAGGAGATGTTCTCACGTATGGCCACCGTGCTTACCACGCCTTCTCGCTGCTCCGCGGGCCGCCAGCTCTGGTCTGTGCAGCGCAGAAGCGCGTCCGGACACTAAGTGTGAAGATGAGCTTGGAAAGGACAACGCACTCATTGTGCGGATGGCAACTGCCTGCTCTGTCAAGTCACACCTCAGGCATATGATCCATGCCAATTAATTCCCAATGGCGATGAGATCAGATTAAAATTGAATTATTTAAAGAAGGTTAAACTCTTTTAATCTCTAGATCAACCCAAACCTCAGTTAAATCTCAATGGCGATTTTTGAACACATTTGTCATAGAAACCACCCGTTGCGGGTCATCCAGTAGATACAAAAAAATCGTCTTCCTCTCTCGTCACCAAGCCAGCAGAGTAACGGTTAATGTTTGATCTCGTGGTTCGGTCTCCCGGGAACGCCTTCCGACTGTCGATATCTGACTGAGTAGCGTCAACACAACACCGCATACCCAACGTGCTTTCCGAATGCGGTTGTCTGGTGACCTGCCCTGTTACATATCATTCACGTACCACTTCAGAGATGCATTGGCAAGGTGTTTAGCAGCAGAATCCGGCTCAGCTTTAGTCCTGAGAGCGAAAGCGGATTACGTCCTGGTTTTTATACCAGCGGGAATGGTCCAATTAACGGAAATCCTCTTTCTGCTGTCGCTGATGTCCTTTCTACCTGTCTAGCGTGCTTTCTATTGTAAGAATGCTGCAGCTGCCTGAAACGCAGATATTTTTCGTAGGCTCTGCAATGACCGGTCCGCCTTCCTCATACCCTGCGCACACAGTTAGGATCAGCAGCAGGTTTTCAATAAGAAGGAACTCGCATGTTAAGCCGATCCGCTAATCCAACGCAGCCAGTCCCGCCATTGGCTCTCAGCAGCCGCGGCATATGACGTCATCTGTTGCCTAGATTTCTCCGCTGCAGGTCGGACAGTTGCCAGTTCAGTCGCGGTGTCGGCTTTCCAAACGCGCGGCTTGAACTCTCGCCGCACTACTGGCCATTGTCTTGGAGCGAGCCTTTGCCTACGTTAGCGGTTTCCTACGCGGTGGCTTACGTGCTTCCGATCAGCCTCAGGAGCGCATCCAGGGCATGCAACTGTGGCGCTTGTGGGGTCAAGACCGCGGGAGGTGTGTCGGCCGCCGTGTGGCCAGCTGATCCTAGTGCCGCTCGCTACCGCTCGTCACAGTCGTTTTTCGTCCTCAGCCGCCGCCATCTCCGTCGCGAGCTGTTGGCCGCCGGCGGCTGGGTCGCGCTCGGCGCCATGCTCGCCTCGCTGGCTCCGGTGCTGCTGGCCGCCTCGCTGGCCGCCGCACTGCTGTCGGAGCGGCCGCTGGTCTTCACCCTGGACGGGCCAGTGCGAGGCGAGACGCTGCTCAGCGCGCGCGGCAGGCCCTACTTCAGCTTCAAGGGGATCCCGTACGCGAAGCCGCCGGTGGGCGCGCTGCGCTTCCAGCGGCCGCAGCGCCACCCAGGCTGGGACGGCGAGCTGGATGCGAGGGCGCACGGCAGCCGCTGCCCGCAGTACGACCCCTTCCAGCGAACGCTGCTGATCGGCAGCGAAGACTGCCTGTTCGCCAACGTGTACACGCCGCAGCTGCCGGCGGCCTGCGGGTCGGCTCGCCGGCCTGCCGGTCATGGTGTGGATCCACGGCGGCGGCTTCAAGACGGGTTCCGGCGACGTCCAACTCTACGGGCCCGACTACCTGATGGACGAGGACGTGGTCGTGGTCACCTTCAACTACCGGCTGGGGGCGCTGGGTTTCCTGACGACAAACGACGATGCCGCGCCCGGCAACTACGGCATGTTCGACCAGGTGCTGCTGCTGACCTGGGTGCAGGGAAACATCGCTGGCTTCGGCGGTGACCCGACCGCCGTCACCGTGTTCGGCCAGTCTGCAGGCGGCGCCAGCGTGTCGCTGCTGGTGCTCAGTCCACTGGCCAGGGGTCTGTTTCACCGCGCCATCAGTCAGTCGGGTAGTGCCATGGCAAGCGTAGGCGCTTCGGGGAGGAAAGATAATATGGCCACTCGGCTGGGTGAGGCCTTTCACTGCCCTTCAAGAGGTAATCAGGCATTGCTCGAGTGCCTTAAGCACGTACCTGCCAAAGATCTCGTGAAAGCTTCCAGGCAGCTGACCACGAGAAGGTATCACTTTCACCCGCGCGTTGACTGCGAAAGGAAAATTCCGTTCCTTCCAGATGATCCCAGAGTCACACTAGAGTCCGGTAACTTCAACCGCGTGCCATGGATAATGGGCCTGAATCAAAACGAGGGTGTTTTCTTCATTTTGAGGGATCTGCTGGAGCTTTTGACTCCCTTCTCAGACGGCATCTTTAGATCGCCTGCAATTTTGCATGAGGCTTTGCGTGAAACTCTATACGGTTCGCTAGACCCGAGGGCGAACCGCTTTAGGGAACTGCTCCGCCTTCTCTGGTTCTACAAGACCGGCGCCGGGCGAGGCGGCACTCCCCTGGAATCCGCTAGCAACGCGATCGGCGACTACTTAATCATGGCGCCGATTTCTGAGCAGGCGCGGCTAGCCTCTCATCACACGCCCGTCTATAAGTACGTCCTGGACCACGTAGGCCCCGGCCAGCTGTCTACGCTTAAGTTGTTCAAGTCCAACATACCCAACCTGGGCGTCACGCACAGTGATGACCTCCTCTATCTGTTCCTGGCGAGCCGCCTGGCCGTGCCGGCCGTCGACTCGCCCGAGTTCGACATGCACCGGCTGTTCGTCGGCCTGTGGACCAACTTCGCGCGCACGGGCCTGCCGGTCGGCGACTCTCCGAAGGTGCCGCACTGGCCGGAGTTCACGGAGCGGACCCAGCTGCACCTGCGGCTCAACCTGCGGCCCACCGTGGCGGCGCGCCTCCTAAAGCGGCGCGACTCCTTCTGGCAGAGTGTGCCCGTGAACGAGCCGTGGAGGCAGCCCGTGGTTCGGGGCTGCGGCGACGGTGAGTTTTGAGGTATTTCTGGCGCCAGAGGTGGAGGTGGGACCAACTTATTCCCAGCAACATGGATTTCGGGTCGGGCGGCGCCAGGTTCGTGAGACCATTAGTGGGTTAGATGTGAAATGGGTGGGACGTCGGTTGGATGGGCGCCAATAGGGTGGAATACCGCTCAGATGGGTCCCAAGTGGGCGTGACGCTGGTCGGGTGTGTGCCAAATGGACGGGAAGTTGGTCGAGTGACTGCCAATCCACCATACCGTGATTGCGTCTCATTGATTCCTGTTAATTTATCAAGATTTGCTTTCTCGGAAGTGCGAGAAATGCTCATGTGTCAAAATCTTTCACTCTGCTTTCTGATCATCCTGTCCTACCGTCGGCAACACGCATTCTGTGGCTTGTAATAAATGGCATCAAAAAGTTTAGGCAGCAAAGCTTTATGACATTTTGAATTCGAGAGCAATGCGATGACAGCCGCTGGCTTCCGGTATGGTCTACCGAGAACAGGCTTGCTTGGTCGGCGGGTGACCTGGATATCGGCAGCTGATGTAACATAAAAAGGGCCTTTCCTGGCCAAATAAGCAAACAGTGTTGAATAGGTCGCGGCGCCTGCACTGTCTGGTGTTGTATGGCATGTTCTTAGACGTGCACTCAGGCACTTCAAGAAACGTACTATGCTGGAGGCTGTTAGCCACGGGTGTCGATTTGTATTCTATTGTGAGGGCCCTGCCCCCCTCCCCCCCCATGTTGAGTTGCACCCCTTCCCCCATGTTGGCTTGGCCCCCCAATGTTTTTGGCTGGAATGCTTTGTGGGTAAAAGATTATCATAACACCAGGACTATCGTCCCTGTCCCCCGACCCCCTACAACCATCTTCTTTTATCTTTCTGCGTAGTGGTGTCTCGTACCACTCTTATAACAAAAAGTCATGGTTGCTCTCACCACAACATACAAATGGCAGCAGCTGGACGCATAAACAATGCAATAAACTTCACATGCCTAGCGCCATAAGACACACAATGGTTTGTGAGGTTAAAGTGAAAAGCTCTGGAATATAGGGATGACCTAAGCACTTCATGGCTAGCTCCGTCTCCGTCCCCCCCCCCCACAGCCAAAATGCATGCCGCCATCCATGACCGTCATAGAAGAGCGCCATCGGCGCCCTAAGGTAGCCCCTAGAATAGCACATTCACGTGCTGATCAGAAAAGACGCGTGCGGCCGGTGCCTAGTCCCTGGGTCCAGCACTACATGACTTCTATACTGCCTAAATTAAAGACAGTTATAAATCATACAGATATTTAAAATGCGTATTGCTTTAATCAAAATAAAGTGGACTAAATCCGGTGAGAAAAATGGGTTAGGGGTAGGTTGTCGAGCCTCGGCCCCCACCAATTTATAGAAATTGACGTCCCTGCTGTTAGCTGCCTGAAAAACATCATTGAGTTGAGGCTCATTATGCAGACCTTAGCAAAGACGGGTGTGCTGGGTTTTAGTATATGGGAGCTCAGTCTAGTCATTGTTGTTCACATTTTTATTGACAGCGTCTGCCCAGATTAGGAGTATCTCCTGAATTCACTTGTCTTGGTTTCCAAGTAAAATCTTTCCTTAACACGCGCCCGGGTGGCCGGCAGGATACCCTTCGCTCGGGTGAGGGGTCAATGAGACCTCGATCCGAGATTCCCGAGATCCCTGAGATCTCGTGAACTAAGAGAGCTAGAGGCACCAAATACACAGGGTGTGTTGACCTGTATGTGATCTCACTTAGGTCAAAGTTTGTGATTCCTAGGTCATGATCTTCGGGTCTAACAAGGTCAAACAACGTCAAATTCCAAGTCGGTCTTTAAAGTGCCCCCAGAACCTAGACAACAGTTTCTAAACAAAAGGCCGGCTGCTCATTTAAGGGCAGTGATCTTGTTTGACCTTTTGAAGATTATGGCAACCGAAATCATACAAGACCGCTCTGAGTTTTGCATTTAAATAAGCGAGAAAGATTACTCTAGGCAGCATGTTTCTAAAAACAAATTGTTGTCCCGGGTTATTTTAGGCCAATGACCCATTCTGACCTCTAAGAAGTCCACTGAGATTGTAGAATGTGGTTTCTGCTATCAATAAATTTTATATGAGCACCAGAAACTATCTCATACAGCAAACCTTAGAGTAACAAAACAGATTGGTTTTGACCTTGGTCTGACCTTCATATCTGACCATAGGTCAATTCAATTTGCTCATTCCATTGTTGTGTTGCCTAAGAAAGCATCTCAGAGATGCATGGCTTCGCCTGACGCTCCGTTGTTGCATCAGATTGAACAATTCCCTAGAAATTGACTTCGCTGGAATCATGGCCTGACTTTGACCCGCTATAGGTCAGCGACCTTAGAAGGTGCATCCAAATTTTTTACTCCAAACGATCCGCTATTCAGTTGTCTACAGTTATGCAAAATTTGGCGCGGCTGTGCAGCGTCATTCGGAAACCATTCTGGAAGAACCTTCGGGAGGGTCATTTTGACCCCCCACCGAGCGCGTGTTAACCTCGCTCATCCTTTAACACTTGTAATCATAAGCACAGATTGAAACGTCGAGAGCCGTCAATGAAGCCGATATTTCCTCTGTAGCGGTGGTTAAAGAATCTTCCACATTTCAAGATATTGAGGCAATTGTCACATGTGCTGAGAAGAAGCTCACTAGTAAATATTGGCACGTCTTTAAACGCAGAAGACTGCTCTAATAAAACAAAATCATTTTTTAGTGAATGTGCTCCCAAATATGTGATCGTTTGATTACATCATGGAACGTTTCTATGACGTCAGAGTCCCTGCCAGACTGGCCGTGTCAGAACTGGCATTGTAGCGGACGGCATGGCTCACTTGTGGTACTTCTACACGCCGCAAGATGGTGTTGGTCTCTGTGGGTGTATGTTTTATTAATGGTATGTGCCAGGTGTGCAGTTTCACACAGTGAGTTCGGGGACTGAACAGTGAAAATGGCACAATCTACCCACAAGATATACCACTATCCAGGTTTCTCTCCCAGATTTGGCCCACTTTCCTCCCAAAGCTGGGGGAGCTTGAGTCCAAGTTGGGAGCAGGAGGCCGACCCTCCTAACTCAAGAGGAAGCTACACCCCTGGTGTGTATGTGTGTTTTGTTCTGTTTTTTTTTGGCGCGGCATTCTTATATATTTTTCGTAATGCCACTTTAAATCGCATTTGCATTTAGGGATACGGTACTGTTCTTGGCCCATTCGATTCTTAGCGTCATATCTGTCATATCTACTATTGCTGTACCATTGTCTGTGTTGTGCATCGCAGAACGCGGCTCGTAATCCGAGCATGCAATCTGCGACTTTAATAAGCTGTTAATCAACTGCTGTCTGCCCATGCAACAATTTATTCTGACGTGCTCCAGACACGAGTATTGCAATGACCATATTGCTTCTGACTTTGAAATATAATTTTGGCCATAACACTAAGTGGGGAAGTTCATATGACGTTTTCATGGCGTCATACATGCTTAGGTAATTTCGAATTAGACGGCGCGAAATAACCTGCATAAGTTCGCGGGCGTCTAGCTCAGAAACAAGAGAATTTGAGACCTTCAAAACGTATAGCTGTTAACTGCAAGGGATGATCTTGAAAGTTGGCTATCTCAATTCAAAACCCAATGTAAAGGTGGAACTGTCCGTTTCAACCAGTGCCCCCAAATGTGGAACAGTCCGTTTAACCAGCGCCCCCTGGTACATTGAAGGTCGATGCGTCAGCATATGAGCTCTAAGCTCAAAATGACGAGTTGTTTGGTTTCCTGTCAAATTCACACAATAGGTCCGTTATCGCACAAGCATGGTGCACGTGGTTATTTCAACATCTGGCACTCACGAATTCCTGGTTTTCGTTGGGATCTCTGGAGAGGAGTGTCCTGCCACAATAGGAGCATTCTGTCACCAAAGCAGACCCTCTGGAACGGCCTGACTCGTGCGACAACTGCATAGCAACAACAAAATTGTGCCTTGTTGTTGATTGGAGCTTTAGATTGCGCCGACTACAGTGGTCACTTTGCGCCCAGAACAGCTAAATGATTACTTACGACGGTAAATGGCTAAAAATATACATTAGTCAGAAATGAACACGGCTGAGTTGTGACAGGAAAAGGTCACTAAGTGATGTCCGAATACGTGAACCCATAATAACGTATTGATACGGAATTTTCGGCGACCTGAAAGCTTCCTACACGCGGTATGAACTATTCAGCCAGGTGTATCTAAAGTGCAGAACTTAACATGCGATACGAACCTGAGGGTACGTTCGATATATGGTGAGCCGTCACATAGTAAATCGGTGAGCGTCAGGGACAGCGCCGCCGGGCTAAAGTACCTCAGACGCTCGACGCGTAGTATGGGACAGCATACGAGCACATGTTCCACTGTGAGCGTCGCGTTGCAGTGGCGACATCGTGGTAGTTCGTCGCGACATAGTAAATATCGATGTGTGGATTTAAGTATGGCCAATCCGCAAGCGACACAGGATAACTTCCTCCCCTCTAGACCTTCGATAGGATGACTGCCATTCCTGAACAATCGGCCTAATATTTTTCAGTTTAGTGGTGCCATCGCATCCCATGTGCTCTGCCATTCCCCGGGCAAAAAGGTAGAGATGGCTGAGTATAGATATGTAGCGGGTATTGGAAACGCTCTGCGACAGGGACGAAGAGAAGCGCGCTTTGCGGCAGCGCCAGCCAGTTCATTTTCCGCAATGCCAACGTGGCTCGGAATCCAGCAAAGTACTATGGTCTTGCCAGTCTGGTACTGAGTGTCAAAGTATGGTCTTGCCAGTCTGGTACTGAGTGCCAAGGCGCAGAAAAATATCCTGTATAAGGGGATTTACCGGATTAAAACGCCTTAATGCCGAAAGGGCACCTAGGGAATCCGACAAAATCACGTGCAGACTGTCTTCGACCACCTCTATAAAGCAAAGCATCTTAATGATGGCCACAAGCTCTGCAGTATACATGGACGCATGGGCTGGCAGTGTAAATGATCGCATATCGGGGACACACACAAGCGGAACCAACACCCGTATCCGTTTTGGAGCCGTCTGTATGCGTAACTGTGAACCCCCGAGATGTTTCAGAGCTGTTGATCTGGCAGCACAAGGGATCATACTTTCCTTCCAAACCTCCGACAATGAGACGTCGACAGTTGGCGATACTATCACCCACGGAGCGGTCGGCAGGCTACGTGAGCGTGCCACACCCTGAAAACTTGAGCCACTCTCATGAAGAACATCACGAGTACGCACACAGAACGGCGCCACACGTGTTGTTTGTTCGCGATGAAAGACTTTAGATGCGTGGTGTGAGAACACAGCGTCATGTGTTGGGTGGTTCGGGAGTTGTGCGAGCTTGCAAGCGTACCGCATCCCCAACAACTTCCTTCGGGTAGCCAGCGAAGGTTCGTTGGCTTCCACACGCAAGCTGGCTGTCGGAGACTTACGAAATGCGTCAGTAATGATCCCCAACGCGGCAGGATGGATCGCATTCAATGTACGTTTTACGGACTCAGAGGCGCCATCATATACGAAACACGCATAGTCCAGCTTGGAACATATCAGTGAACGGTATAACAATAAAGTGTTTTCCCATCTGCTCCGTAGGATGTTCGTGCTACACGTTTTAATATGTTCAGTGTCTTAAAACACTTGTCACGCAGAATGATGAGACGCTCTTTGTAGGTCAAACGCTTGTCAAAATGTAATCCCCAAAACCGTGCCACCGTATTGCAGGGGATCGGCTGTACATAAAGCTTAAGCTCCATGTTGGGGCACTGACGCCGGCGTCGACAAAAGTGGACGTAGACTGTCCTTGAGGTCGAAAACTGTAGCCCGTTGAGTATGCTCCATCTTTCTAAGCGAGCCACAGCCAACTGCAACTGGCGCGACATCGACACTGCCGTGGCAGAGCTGCACTAGATGGCGAGGTCATCAACAAAAAGCGAGAGACCAATCGCCTGGGGAAGGCTGTCCCCGACATCGTTTATCATGACAGCAAACAACGCAACACTTAGAACACTGCCCTGGGGAATGCCGTTCTCTTGGGTATATCTTTTCGAGCATATGGAACCAACACGGGCTCGGAAGAAACGGTCAGCAAGAATGTTCGCAAGAAAAGTATCCCTAGCTCCGCGTATGCCGTACTGGAACAGCTTCTGTAAAATGCCATATCGCCAGGTGGTGTCGTAAGAACTTTCGATGTCAAGACAACACAGCTCCTACGTGTCGCCTTTCATTAAAAGAGGTGCGCACAGTTGAGTCCAAGGCTAAAAGATGACCAATGGTGATACGGTTTTCCTGAAACCACACTGAGTGTTCGAGAAGATATTATTACTTTCTTTAAAAAAAAAACCAAGACAATCGTGTCTGAACCATCTGCTCCAGAAGTTTGCACATAGAGGAGGTCAGCACAATCGGGCGGCAGTCCGACGGATTCGTCCATTCTTACCAGGCTTCAGCAGCGGGACTATAAGCGCATCCCGCCAAGACGTCGAGATCTCTCCTGTCTCCCACAACTGGTTGAATGCCACCAACATAGCTTGTATTGCTGTTGGTGGAAGTCGCCTGAGCATACCATGATGGATGAAATCCGGGCCTTCCGCCACGCTGCGCGGAGTTAATGCCAGACATCAGTTCAAACATTGTGAAAGGTTTGTTATATGACAACTCTTTGGCTGTATGAAAGTTGTTTAGTTGTTGTTGTAGAAAGTTGTAGTAAGGTGTAGTTGTAAAGTTGTAGTTGTAGTAGAAAGTTGTTTAGCTGAGCTGCTTCACAACGGGCACGATGGCTTATGAAATCGGGAGCGGCAGTTGTTCTTCCACAACGCTTCGCGAACGCACGAGCCATTTCATTCGCCACATTAGATGGGTCCAGTATGTCTTGGCCATTCATACGAACCACGGGGTGCGACACTGAGGAGTGTTGGCCTGCTATACCCTTCACCCGCACCCAAACCACTGAAGCCGGCGTTAGGCAATTTAGTTGGTCCACATATAAACGCCAAGACGTGCGCTTGGCCTCCAAGATAGTACGTCGGGCTGCCGCCCGAGCTCGTCTAAAAGCGATTAGGTCGTCCGTAGTGCTGTGCCGATCAAACTCCCGCAGGGCTTTTTACGCGAACGTATAGCGTCGCAGCACTGGTCCGTCCAGCACGGGGGGACGACGTGGACACCGGATGTACGTGGTATGCTTTCTTCCGCCGATCGTAAGATTGTGGAGGTGAGTTCCTCTATCGATGCAGGCACATCCACCGAAACGGAACCTTGGGGGCTTGTAAAACTCAAGTCCAGCGCCGATGTCTGACCTGACGACAGCGTCACGTGAGTTCGGGTCCCGGTGTTTAAAAGACAGAGCGATTCATCATGTAAAAAAGTTTCGCAATACCTGCCGCGATCTGTTGGTCTGGGCGCAACCCCAAGATGTGTGGTGATCATTGAAGTCACCCAGCAAAAGGAGAGGCGGGGGAAGCTTGGCCACCAGAAATCTCATTTCTGCCGTCGGAAATGAAATACCAGGAGGCAAGTAAAGCGAACAGACGGTTATTGCACGAGGCCTGAAAAGTACCATAGCTGCAACAACTTGCAGGTCAAAGTGTAAGACGACACGTTGGACAGAGACACTGTGGTGCACAGCCAAAAAAACTCCGCTGTGTGCAATTGAACCAGCTGGCATATCCCGACGCATTACGGCGTAGCTCGGGACGCTAAAATGAGAGTCAGGTGCCAGTTTGGTCTCCTGCAGGCAGGCGATGGCCGGACAGCGCTGATTCAGAATGACTCTGAGATTGTGTAGACTAGCACTAACGCCCCTGCTGTTCCACTGTAAGATACCTGTCATAGAGCTAAGAAGTGAAGGGTAACCACTACACCCCTAGCTCACCAGCACAGCGCGCAGAATATCGCTGTCAAGACGCCCGCAAGGGGGTATACTAAAAGAGGGGCCAAAGTCACACTTTAAGACACGACGTGGTTCAAAAGAACTGGGCAGCGCCTGTTGCAGGACCGGACATCTCGGTCTGGGAGATACGGCTCGATTCCGTGGGGCAGTGCTCCACTCTGGGTCGAATCCTTGGGTTTCCTCCGTCAGATGGAGACGGAGGACCGGCTGGGGGGGGGGGGGGGGGCGTTTTGTGCCGGCGTGTCCAATCCTGGGTGGTGGAGGGGGAGGACCCATGGATGGGGCTCTGCCAGACATCGGAGGACCAGCGGGGGGCTCAACTGGCCTTCTGGGCGATGGAGCTCCGCTGCAGGGGACAGACTCCTTGCCCGCCCCAGACATACGTTTCGCCGCCTTTGCCTGTTCTCGTTCGGCCAGGCGCACCTGCTTGGCATCGCGGGCGTGCCTGTCCGTCTCGTGCCGTTCCAACGTTTCTATCGCCAGCCCGCATGCGTTCGCTAGTGGTGTCGGAGGTGACGAAGGCAGCGGAGGACACGAAGCGGAGGTGGACGAGGGTGGTGAAGAAACCGATGCGGATGCCGGTGGAGGCAGGGGGCCACGGCCGCGTCGGACCACCGTCCAACCCTCCTCTCCGTCAGGAGACAGCGGTGTCGGGGGAGTCCGCAACACGGTGGGCACCGATCGGCCAGGCGCCGGGGATGGAGCAGGGGGCTCAGCCCGGAGGCCAACGCCCGCTACAGACTGGTCGGCCGGCGAGGAGGGAGTTCGGACTGCCGGCTGGGAGTCCGGTGTACGTGCTGAAGGTACAACAGTGAGACCAAACGATCTCAAGAGTCTCACGAACTGAATGACAGTCATCTGCTCGATGGCGTTGTTGTGCGGCAAAGCAGTTTTTACTTTCGCTGCATACGAGAGCTTAGGATGACTTGCGTCATACAGGTCTCTGGCCTCTCGGAAAGATATGTTTTTGGACGTTTTTAGCAAAATTATCTCCTTTCCTCTGACAAACGCTGGACATGTTCGGTCAAAAACAGTGTCGTGTTTGATCCTTACCACAGTTGACGCAGTAAGGCTGGTCAGCGGCGCAGTTGTCACTCAAGTGGGTCGTGAACGATCACTTGCTGCACACTGGCTTATTGCGACAATCGGGTTTCGTATGGCCCAACCATTGACATAGGAAACAACGCATTGGGTTGGGAAAAAAGGACGGGCTTTCACGCGGGCATAGCCCACACGGATATCTGATGGTAGATCTGGACGATTGAAAGTGAGAATGATGTTGCTGGTAGTATTAAGTTCTCCTTCTCTCCTGACCAGGATTCTATGCGCTGCGGTTACGCCGAACTCCGAAAGCTCCTCGAGCATTTCGCTATCACTCACATCACGAAGGTCAAAACAATTTACGACGCCTCTGGACGAGTTTTTTTGTGTTGTGGGGTGTTACTGTTAATGCCACGGTTTCATCTTGTTTCTCGTTCTCATCACGAATATTCTGAATGAACTCCTTTGCTTCTAATGCACGCTTAGCCTCCAGACCACTGGCGAGCTCTACCTCGATGTTGCCATCCCTCAGCTTGTCACATCTCGTGATGCCTCCAAACTAGTCACAGCTGTTGCGTCGTGGGAACGGTGACAGCATGGAAAGCTTTACATCTCCGCTGAAGAAGATCAGAATCCGGGGGCAAGGGAGGGGGGGGGGGCGAATCCCCCAAGCACCCGGGCCTCAGCGCTGTCCGACCTCCTTTCGAGGGCCGGGTATTTGTTGAGTTTTGAGAAGCCATGTGATTTCTAGCAAGCATTCGGCACCGGGGCTCCCCACCCACCTCGGAGCCTAACTGAGGGGACGGTCCAACAATCCCTCGGGAGGTGGTCGCCGCCAGGGCTGTCCCGGCGCTATACGGGGCATAAGACGCCTCCCACACGGCCAAGTGCAGCCGGGGAGACCCCTCCCCGTCCTGAACGTGGTTCAGCGTCGCCGCCCCTTGACCCGTTAAGCCGCTGCGCGCGGTCAGACGCCCCAAGAGGAGACCCGCAAGGACCACCCAACGCGAGCAACGTGAGCGACAAGCCGCTATACCCGTGTGGGTCCCCAGGCCCCCCCCCCCACGCTCCCGGATATCCTGGCTAAAGTGGAGTGTTGGTACGCGCCGTGACTAACCCGCACGACGCGCCCCTCAGCCACCAGGATCTGATCAACCCGGGGACGCGAACGAGGGGGCACGGCGACCCCGATAAAACGAGGATGAGGAGTGGCGATAGGGCCGGATGCGGGAAAGCGGGTAATGGGAAAGGAGCGGGCGGGACAAGGAACAGGAGCTCACGTGCTGTCAGGGTCGCTACGCCCTGAGAGGAACAGCTTGCGCTGTCCACCCGTTACCGGAGCTGGGACCCGAGGGGGCGCTAGTCCCCTACACCGACCGAAGCCGGTGCCCCTGCGGGAAATTTGTGCCTTGGCACAGGTATCTGTGTGCATGAGATGTGTGTCATAATATAAGAAGTGGTGTGGGGAGCATCTTGAGACGATGCTCGTGCTTAAGGATGTATCAAATGACCAGCCAT
>NW_023596461.1:505669-512820 GCF_011947565.3 Pollicipes pollicipes
TGGGCGGCAGGCGACACCACATAGCCACAGCAACTGTGTGTCGTGAAGCCCCCATGACGACGTGACGCGACTCATTGCGACGGATCCTTGACGGTGAGATAGTACTACAGCGACACCTATACAAGTGAGGAACCATATAAAAAGTGCAAGCACGCCGCTAGATGTCACTGCCTACTCCATTTGATTCAGACGAGACACTGCATATCTTCGTCGTCATGAAGCTTCGACGTGGCTGCTGTCGCTGCAAGGAGGACTGCTATACACGCACCTAAGCGCAAGACTCGTGACCGACTGTCATCACGCAATAAGCATGGGAATACTCAAAGTTTAAGGTGTGCGTCTCATTTGCTCTGATCGGTGCGTTGTGCCAGTTTACCCTTCTACCCAATTTAGGCAGACGTTTGGTCGTCCCTGCAGCGGTGCAGCCAGAGTCTCGGAAGGGGAAAGGAAAGGGGGGGGGGGGGGGGGCGCAGGATTGGTAAAGAGTGCTCTGACGTAGCCCGACTCCCCCCGTTTCATTTTGTTTGTTTTTGTATGTTATCCGCGCCTAGGCCAGGATGAATTTGTTTGATTGTTCGAAAATGGTTTGCTTCAAAATTCGGTTCCCCTTTTCTCAAAGCTGCGGGAGTACCCAAGGATCCTTCAACAGAAAAAACTACAGATTAGGGACAAAAATTTTGCATGGAAAAAAGTACGCATGCATGAAAAACGTATTTTTTTGGAAACTGATGTACGCTGGGTATGAAGTTGGTATGAGAGAAGTACGTACCCAAGGTAGCGTAACGTGGGTGTACTGAATATTGACATCAAAACAGCTCGTCATGACGAACGTGTGTATAAGAAATGTTGGTAGGCACAAAGCACGTACAAAATTGTTTGTAATCCATTGTACGTTCGCACATGTTCATAACGGAAAGCGTGTTCGACAAAAGTACATACGTAAAAGTTCGTAAGCATTGAATTTATAGCAGGAAGTTTGTATGGAAAATGCTGTTCCTTGAAGCGTTTCAGGACAGCGCAACCACCCAGTTATTAAGTCATGCACTGCCAGCTCCCAGATCTCGCTCAAATTTGGTCTTTGCGGGATAATTGAAGACATAAAATTCGGCTGTGCGATTCTGCCTCTATCTGGCGTGCAGTTCAAAAGTCATAGCCTCGGGCATGGCTGGGGCGGAACAAACACAGTCCAATTACAGCGATTGCATGAAGGCGGACACAGCAAGGCATCCTTCTCTTTGGAATATGGGTTACTTTATAAAAGCTATCGTACGTCGGGCGTCTCTCGCCGCGGCCGTCAGCTGGCGTCAGTGGCGCGCCCAGGAAGTGTCAGGTGGGGGTGTCGACAGAGGCGCCATCAGGGTGTGAAGGATAAAGAACAACACAGCAAAAGCGGTGGGTAACCTGCGACGAGCTTATCTCCGGTCCCCACCATCCCAGAGTCATTTCACACTACTCTCAGTGATCCGGGTTCGTTTGCTGGCTGCCCGGGGAGCCTTTAATATTACGTCATGAAGACCTAAGCTAGTCATACGATGTGGGCTTACCTACGTCGCCGTTCACCGTCCCTCCACTCTCTCCCCGGTTGACGGGATGTGGTGGCGACGCAGTGACAATGCATTCCGGGCTCGTTACCGAGGATGGGAGTCTGCATTTTAACTCTTACTACAGCAAATCTGCAGGAGAACTTTTGTGCACGTTGTTTTGTTACGTTAATTTTTGTGTACGAATATTTGTGTGCGATCATTTGCGTACAGGCATTGTGCACGACGTATTCCATGCTAACTTAGACGCGTACAAGTGTGTTTATTGCAAAAAAATTATCTACAAACATTTTGCGATCTAAATTGTATTTCATGCGAACTTTTTACGTTGCGATCTTTTTAAGTCACGAATGTGACGTCTTACGTACTAGTGATGTCAACCTATGGTTGTTTATTTTGAACCGTGTGTACTGTACCACTAACTTGTCACACTTAGAGCGAAGGTTGTGCCTTTTGGACCTATTTAAAACCAAATATTCTGGTGAAGCCCCAAGACCAGGTACGTCTAATAATAACACTAATAATAGCACCATCTTTGTGCCACTGCGGCACGATCAAGATATAATGGAAGCATTAATTTGTTATCAGTTGCAAGTTCAAATCACGTCTCTTGGTTGCCCCAGAGTGTAGCCCTTCTCCGCGACAACTGCAGATATCGTGACTGCCGTCGCCATGACGACGGCAGAATCCGCACAGAGCCGTCGTCAGCTGTTACGAACTGGAGGCACTACGCCTGACCTGTGTTAACCCGCACATTTCGGGCCTTCGGGCTTATAAGCGGCACCCCTACTCGTGTGCATGGCGTCAATGCAAATTAACGTTAGTGATAAGCATTCACCAACAAGCGCATTAATTGAAGTTTGAACCAGTGCGTCTGTTTAGACCATGCCATTCCCTGTTTTCCAAAGCCAAAGTCCGCTTAGAAAACACCCTCAGTGCTCAACACATAGTGTCTCATCTGGCGAAGAGCGACGGCGGCTGGGCTGGCGTACATGAGCTCCAACTCAATGGAAAAGGTGTATTTCTCGAAGATGTTTAGCATTTGAAAGCGAACTACCCATTTATCAGAAATGTTAAAGTAGTGCGAAATAGCCTGCATCTTTTGCCGCTGGATGGATGTGGTAATGCCCCTGCATGAAAAGGTGGGTCCGCACTTTTTTAGAGCTAAGCCCTTGCAGCAGCCAAAATGCACTGACCGCGCCGATTTTAAGCCCCCGTGATCTTCACATGTCATCTTTAGCGACGCATTTGAGAAGAGCTGGCAGCGTCTTTCAAGAATGTAATGCCTTGAACTGAAATTTTGATATGCTTTCTTTCGATCTGTATGCGAAGGAAACCATCCCACAGGCAATATATCCCCACTTTTTGATTGGTGACAAGGTATGCTGAGCTTTTCCATTCCGTCATCATTTGATGAGCGTTGATTGAATTTCATTTTATATTGAAATGGCGCTGGACTTCCCAAAAGGTGCGCCGCACATTTTTCAGCATGTTGCCTCATTTGAGCTGTTAACAACTTTAGGAAACAAAAATTATGTAAAAACATTTTCGGGCCCTTGCAGTTTATTTCCAAATTACATCACACACAATCGCAATTATCAAAGACAATGCGTACAATGACAATGTGTACAATGAACGATCGCGCAAAATATTCGGCAACCATACCCAGTCACATCTGTCACATCATCGCAGCCCATCATGTATGCGAGCTCATCACTTCAACTCCTTGCTTAATATGCCACATAATATAATATAATATGTTTGCTATAATGCACATATAACTTGATATCCCCAGCATGGCTCACATTAGATGCAATACGTCATTATAGAGTCCTCGCTTCGAAACGTGTACCACTGCGACCTCCCACCGCGAACACAACTAAACACGGTATTTACTGTGAATGGTGCGTGCAGGAAAGACGTGAATGCGTACATGTGGGTATAAGTGTGTGGTGTGGTGTGTTCGTGGTCTGGAAACACGTGTGTGAGAATGCGTGCATCTCTGCTTAAATTGTGTATTGCGCGGTGCGTGCGCGCTCTGCACCATAATTTTATGGTTGTAATCTTTCGGACACTACTCAGCATGAGCCTTACTCTTTTCCACTTGTAAGTAAATCTGCTTCGCTACGTAATTCGGTGAAACAGTGCTCTTTTTATGCTTCAGGTTTTGCAGGCTTAGGAAGTGTCCTATTTGTGGTAAAGCTTACCTCAAATGCGCCTTGTGAACTGTCAGCTTGGCTTTTGTTATTATAACTATTTCAATGCTACTCGTGGTTTACAAATTGGGAAATACCCGCTGCATCTTGTCAAGGGTTAGTGATACGCTTAATTCCTCGCAAATTTTGGTGAGACGCCTCTGAGGAAGCTCTGGTTTCTGAAATAATCTCAGGATAGATGTACTGATGTCTTAACTGAATAGAAGCAAAATGTGCGGCTACTACTTTCGGATCGACCAATTCTGCACAGAAAAAGATTTGTTGGCATCACTCTGTTGATCTTGCGGAAATGGGAGGATTAATTGAACGTTTTGTTCGTTACTCTGGAAAATCGTACATACTTCCTCTCCGTGCGAAGTTCTGTGTCTCACTGCCATTCGTTTTCTAACTTATGTGGCACCGAGGATTATTTTGACATCAGGGACTATATGAATCACTTATAAGATGCCCGTGATAGTTCACCTTAATTTGTCAGACGAATTTGGGGAGGCACTATTGGGTACAATATTGATCCCTTATGGTTCGCGTTCTTGATTATTTGGGGGCGGCTTCTGGCGAGAGATTTGTAGCACAGGAATACATCTCTTATCTCCTGCCTTTAATACATTTCCCTAGATAAAGGTTTAAATAGAGGTCCCAAATAAAGGTTCAAGAGAAAGGTAAAGGTAAAGAAAAAAATAGGATCACTAAAAATGTAAGACCTTTCTCGTCCTAGCCTCTAACTATGGTGTTGTTAAACTAAGTCAGATCCAAAAACCATAATTTTCCGGACAGAAACTGACGCTTATCTGGGTTGCATAGTGTGAGAAATTTTAACCACGCCTAAAACACATTACTTCAAAACTGATTTTGAAATATTCTTATAACATATTTCGGTCTTGTTGATTCATAGGGTACCATGTTTTCAAGAGGGATAATTCTCACCATGATGAGTTTCGACTAATCATGCTGAGAGCAAAGAAGTCTTCAATTCCACGATATTTTTAAGGTTTTCATACAGGAGTCGATATCCACCATCTTCAGGTCGTCCAGCATGCATGTTATATTCATTTAGTTCTTTTAACCAGGTCTTGTCTATCCCTCCCTCTCCCTACCCGTAGTGATTTTAATTGCAGCACTTTTATTTTTACTGTATCCCTTGCGGGATTAGCCAAAACTACAAAATATGCAATAGTTTTGCTATGAGCAACACCCATTGCAATATATCTTCCCTAGCAGTGGTATCTTTATGGCAAGATTTGTGTTGGTTATATCCGCGTTGTTCTTTTTGAATGGAATGACGAGTACTTTTAATTACTCCTCAAATGTAATTCCCCCTGTGTTTCTCTGTGAAGTTTCATTGGCAGCCCTAATTTGAAGCATTTTGTTTGGTTGATATTTGATTTAAGACCAGAAACGCAAGAACGGCTCGTTATTTCTTTTACTTTTTCGTTCATGAACACGTTATCTGCTGTGAAGAACACTAACAAGTCGTCGGCATGCTGTGACATCCGCTTTATTGGCCATGCTGTGTTTGAATGCCGCACAGTCGCTGCGGCTGTAAGATTTTGTTTGCCATGCGCTTCACGATGAGATTACGGAGACAGACAGACGCAGGACCTCCTTGCCTCATGCCGCGCTGCAGAAACATTTTGTTCGCCGAAGAACCCATCCAGTAAAATACGAGAGAAGTTCACATTTTGACAATTTGTGTTGAAGTCTGTGACAGAAGTTTGTGTTATTTAGATTTGTCATATACATGAAGTGCTCAAAGTACCTTCCAAAGCTATGCTGGTCCAGGGCCCTAGATGAAAAGTTCCAGGATGCCGTTTCGAATGCGACTTCAAAATCAGCTGCCACGATCGAACCGGACTGTTAAGATTCATTCTCTGAAACTATAATGTCATATGCTTATCTTGTGTTCTCTCTAATAAAACATCCTTTCATATATCCGAATGAGTGGGATTAATGATGCCGTTCACAACACGTTTAAGCCTGTTTGTCATAACTGAAAATATGATTTTAAAGTCGACTTTAGATCAATTTATTGGTCCCCAACCTCTCAATGCATCTGACCTGCTTACTGACCTGCTCTGACCTGCTCTGACAATACCTGCTTGGGGATAAGAGTAATGATACCTTTTCGATGCGAATTGGAGGCCTTGTGACGGACTTACGGACTTGTTTTCCATAAGGCCGACAACTATGGTAGCAGCACGTTCCCTCCAGCGTTCGTGCGTTATTGAATCTTTCTTTCAAGCAGGAGCGTCGCTTAATATTCTTCTTGTGGGGTACAGACCCTCGGTGCTTACTTGCCCCCATGCTTCCTTGAGCCCCACTCCCCCATAACATTAAGACAAAATAAAGGAGTATTGGGCCAGGACATCAAATGAAATTATCCTCGAACTGTCACATCTCTTGTAATACCAGCTGAGTATCATTTGCACATCACTTGGTAAGTATTATGTGGCCCTTTCCCTCTAGCAATACTAGAGACTTCCAAGGGAAATTGCCGAACTGCACCTAACTCAATTATATTTGAACCAGTGCAAGAATCGAATGCTTTTGCCGCCAGATAAAACGTGAACTGCTAAAAGACGAAAGGCGCGTTGACGTCATGCCATTTTGACGACGTGTGCATTGTCAAACTGCAAACAAGTTATAATGCTGATTGGATGAACACTAAGCAAGCAAAATGCTAGTGAGACGCACGCCGATATGCAGAAACAATGTTTAGGTAGTGGCAATTATACAAATGGGGGTTAATCAATGAGGTTCATCAATGGGGAATGTGTATATCAAGAGGTTAATCAAACGTATGCTCGTTTGTCAAAATGTGAATTTTGCGAGCGGCAATTGGACAAAAGTAAGAAATCACTGGATGGTTCATTGAACGGATGCCTCTGTCGAAAAAATGAAGTTGGCGAACGACAATTAGACGGACGTCAATTCATCGCATGATTAATTTGCCGAATCCATTTTGTCGAGGCGTGAAATGGACGATCGAAAATTAAATGAAGTGATAACGCCTGCAACGGTGAGAGGTGGTCCATGATTTACATACGGCACTGAAAAATTGTTGTTGTGCTGTAGCCAGTATGTTTAATGACATAAATCACTCGGTTAGGTTCGGTTTATTTAGTTTTTGATAGAGGTGGACGGGCCAGTAGAATAATAACCTGTTTCCTTTGACCTTCCTTCCTGCCTGAAAGGTGTAAACTAGAGCTGAGGAATTGCTGCAGTTTGGGATTCGAGTCTTATGATGGCAAGATTAATATTGGGGTTCGGATTCGAGGCTCGAACCGGCTGATGGATAGTGAGGTATACTCGAAATTGTCCGTCAAAATTGGAAAACCTTATTTTCATGGAATCTCCGCTTTCAAACTGACTTTATTTGCTCCAAGCTACCTGTGAA
>NW_023596461.1:513603-518165 GCF_011947565.3 Pollicipes pollicipes
GCACAGTGAGGGGAGTACGCCCTCCCCATGCCACCAGAACGTCATACCGGACTAGTCAGGGAGCGGCCCACGCCTCCCGCGGCCAGCGCATGGTGGCCGACCCTCCGACCACCGACAAACACGGGGACAAACAGGCCTCGGGCCCGGGCAAAACAGGCCGCCGGCAGCGGCTGTTGCGGCGACCAGCTCGTGACTGGCGGGGTGCCGACGGCGGCACCGCCGGCCGAAAACAAAACGGACCCGACCGTGGTGGCCAACACCCGGAACCGTACACAATGCAAGGTCCTGCTAATCGTAATGGGTTTCAGAACGCGGCACTCCGTGGTCCCAAGGCCGACGACGGACAGCTTAACGTGCATGGAGCGCACGTGGTCAGGCGAGCGGGGGTTCTTTCATACGACAAACGAAGGGGGTCGTTGCAGTCGGAAACAGCCCAAAATTAGAAACATTGATAACAAAAACTAACAAAACAATGACAAAGCCGGTAGCGGAAAGCAAGCACACAGGCCATTCAGCTCGTGAACGTGCTTTGACCGCGCCCCGCAGCTTGCGGGCGACTCGTGCCGACCCAGCAGAGCGCCGGCAGCCCTTGGCGCCCGTCGACGGAGAGGCCGGCGGCGCGGCGCGGTCTGCGGTCGCGTCCGTCCGGCGACGTGCGCCCGACACGGCAGCCGTCCGTGTACGGCTATCGCGGCGGGCGGCGGCCGAGCGTGGCGGCCGCTCACGCGTCGGCCGCCAGAAGGCCGCCGCCGACGGTGCCGCTCACGACACGCCGCCGGGACCACGCGCGGCGACCACGCGGCGGCAGCGGGCGGCCGCCGCCGGCCGGCTTGCACGGGTGCCAGCCGGGTCAGGTGCGTCTCCGCCGTTCCGGCCGGGCGCGGGTCTCAGGCACGAGCGGCGACGCCCCATGTCCGAGGGCCGGACGGACAGCAGATATCAGCCCGCGACCGACATCCATTGATCGGCACGGGCAGAAGGAGAGGGGCCCGGCCCGTTTGAATCGGCCGCCAGCAGATGGCCGCCAACGGTTTTCGCGTCCCCCCGCGGCCGCTCGGAGGGGACGCAGCAACGGCCGGCCGACCAGCTGTAATCGACCGGCGGGCGGCGGCACGCGCCGGCGGACAGCCGTCCGAGTTCATTCAAGCCGGTGTCACCCGGTTCACCGTCCTGCAGCCCCGCCCGGGCCTGCCGGTCCCACGGCGCTGCGTGCTCCGACCGCCGGTCGGCCCAGGTGGCGGCCGCGGTCGGAGGAGGCGGCGCCCCACCCGGGCAGGTCGTGCAGCGCCGCGGTCCGTGCAGCCGCCGCCCGCGTGACGCGCCACGGGCTGCGTGACACGTCACGACTCGGCCGTGAGGACGCCAGCATCACAGAGGTCCCGACACTCATGCCCCGGAACTAACCATCCCATTCTTGTATGGCGTGACGGGAGGATGGACGGCTCTGGATGGCCCCGGACCTGTTCCTACATCCCACATGCGTAGAGCTGCGGCATCTCTTCCCGGATCTAATGGCGGCGCCTTTTCGACAGCTATTTCCTCTTTGAACTTGCTCTTTGCGCTGCAACATTTACCTGCGCAGCAGCTGGCATTGGTTGTGCTCAGGCTCCGCAAGGTATATGCGGCACGAGCGCTGGGGGAGGGGACGGGGTGGCCGGCGCGTGGAAGGGTTCGCGCGTGACGTCACAAGGTCGCCGGTCGGCGCGCCTGACCAGGGGGCTTTCACCGGCCCGCCGGCGGGGTTAGGCGCCGGTGAAAGGTTGGCACCGGTCAGCCTCTGCCGCCTGACGGCAGCGGCGTCCGCCAGCGACGGCGCCGGACCGGGCGCCGCCGGGCACGTGACGACCCGGGCGCGGACCGTCCGCCAGCGACGGCGCCGGACCGGGCGCCGCTGGTCACGTGACGACCCGGGCGCGGACCGGGCGCCGGACCGGGCGCGTGACGACCCAGGCGCGGTCCCGCAGCCGGGGCGGCGTCGACCGGCGACCGGCCCAGCTGGGCGCTGGAGGCAGGCCTGTCAGACAACGGACGCACAGGCTCCGAGTGTTCGACCACGGAGCAGATACCCTTAAATTACAACCCCAGGCCCAGGAAAACCACTGTGTTTGCCGTTTCGTGATATTAAGTGAGAGTAAAGGAGGGGGGGGGGGGACGGGGGTGTGCGAGGGTTATTAAGTGAAACAAGAAAAATTTGACCGTTCCGATGACCTTCAGATACCGAAAGGTTTTCAACGCTTCAACTGGAAGGGCACCAAAGGACCGAAGAGCACGGGTTACAACATTTCGGTCTCCAATCCGCAGAAGTTGAAAATTGGAATTTCAGCGACCTGGTTATCGGGATTCACGAGTAGATCACGATGTATATATATATATATATATATATATATATATATATATATATATATATATAAAGTAAGGTGTTCTGTCCATGAACACGTGTCATGCCAATGTACACCGAGATCACAACAAGCTGCAATAAACGGAGGTCGTCAGCTCGTGAATCGAGGAACATACGAGGAACTGTCGAGCCGTGTCAGGGTCCTAAAAATAGCGCGAAAAAATGGGTGGGCCGGACCGACTTTTTTAGATCCTTTCCAACGGCCATCGCATGAGTCGAACTAATCTCAAACCTTCATGAAAGATAGCTCCGATCACGAACAGATTTCAACTGCACGCTTCGTAGGAAATCCTCGCCTAGGATGAATGGCACAAAAAAGGAAGCCCGATAACTACGTACCCTTCACTGCAAAAAGGTGGCCACGACTGGAAACCACGCATGCGTGCATTTGTGGAATCCTAAGTCTTCGATACAGCCACTGGGGCTAATGTTTCATTGAGTGATGCTGTGCAGAGCTGCCTCGCCGCAATGAACGGTAATCCGCGAGGCCGCGTAAGCTATCTGGTATGGACTTAGAGGTCGCGTTAAAGAAATAGTTAAGTAGAGGGATGGAGCCAGGAGACACAGGTGTGCAGGATGTTAAGTTTGGTCCATTTAACAATTAAACATCAAATTGCGAACCTTGAAGCACAGAGGGGTCCAGCTGCTCAAAGAACAGCTGCCACATCTACCTAAGGCAGAGAAAAATCGAAAACAATAATCTGTGATCTTTTTCAGCGAGCGGCGAGCAGGAATAAACCATACCAATGCAAACGTGGGGAAATTTACACCCTACACAATTCCAATCTGATTTAAGCTGTTCAAGAGAGCCCTGGCTTAGCTGCTCCGGTCCCGCACCCGACCGAACGGCGTTTGATGAGTGCATGCATCGCCCTTGGAGTGGGCTGTTGCAGTCCCGAGGCGGCTGGCACCTTCGCCGCGAACCCACCAGTGCAGGTCACAGCGAGCGCGCGGCAGCAGCCAGGAGGGGGGGGGGGGGCCGGGGCGGGGGGCCTTCGAGGATCGGGACGGGGTGCACCCACCGGCAGTGGCACGCCGCGCCGCGCCGCCCAGCAGCTCCGCTCCTCTGCCCCCCCCCCCCCCCCCCGGCCGATGTAAGGGCGACTGCCAGCCAGGCCGAGGCGCCGGAGGTCCGCCGCGCCCAAGGCCACGGCTGCCGGTCACCCCGCGGCTCGACCGAGCCCTGTCAGGGCGGTGGGGCCGGCATGCCAGTGCGCCTCCCTGCCCACCTGCCGCCATACGCCGCCGCCGGCCAGCGCCAGCGCCGTTAGGCTGGACGTCGCCCGACGAGGGGTAACGTGGGGCAGTCAAATGCCGCCGGCGTCGGGCGCCCCCAACCGGCCGCTGACAGCTGCGCTGGTGACGCCGGCGCCGCGCTCGCGCGCCGCGCAGAGGCCGCCGCCGGCGACTCCACTTCAGCGAAACTGAGTCAGCGTTCTGGCGGGGGTCGCGACGGGCGGCGGAAGCGGTCTGAGTCAGCCGACTCTGCCGGCACCTGGCTCGCGGAGCGGGGCGGAGGCCGCCGCCGCCTCCCGGCCGCACGGCCCGGTCTGGGCGGACCCAGCGGCCGGCCCCGCAGCGCTGGGCTGCTCCGGACGGGGCGGACTACAGGTCCGTCCGCCCCCGGCTAGCCAGCCGGCGGCCGGGGACGGACTACAGGTCCGTTCGCCCCCGGCCAGCCAGCCGGCGGCCGGCCCCAGTCGCGTGGTGTCGCCACCCACCGCCAACTGCAGGCCCTGCACGGCAGTGGGCCGGCCGCACACGGCCCTGGAAATGGGTCACCGGCGTCTGGCGCCGACGTCGGGCGGCCCGGTCCCGTCCCTGCCGGCGTCCGGTGCTGCTTCAGCTCTCTGCCGGGCCCGCCAGGAAAACCGCCGGCACAGGGTGCGCCACTGACTACACAAAATCGTCGAATGAGGCTAGGCTCCATATCGCGAAATCTTTCCCTGAAAATTGAGTATCTTGTTCACAAGAAGTCTCCATCGCCCTTAGTGTCCAGATTTGCCTGCATATTTATGTGCCGCATGACACGCCACCTGACCGTGGGACGGTGTCTCGCACTCGGCCGACATCCGCGTACTGTCGTGCCCGTGGCGTCCCGTGACAAGCCTTCCCACACGGGCGGCGATCTGGCGAGCGCGCGCGGTCAGAGCGGCGGCCGCGG
>NW_023596461.1:518953-544410 GCF_011947565.3 Pollicipes pollicipes
GTCGCAATTAAACCGTGATTAGCGAGCTGTAAATCAAAAACACATGCCTTACACACCTTCCGGAGTTTGGCTTTAAATCTCACGAACACCGGACGATCTCATACGGAGACCCGCGCAGCTCAGCTAACGGAATTCAAATGCCTCGCGTCCCCGTCGCGTGTTCATGACATCGGTGATTCCTGAGACCTAAGTGGGTAAATGAAAACAGAGGGCAGGGAAGAGCAGAGGATAACGCAGATGTTATTGGATAACCTTGGTCAGCTGGTGTTTGTTAATAACTTTTTTGAGAACAACCACCATAAAATACACTCAAGGAGTATTTTAGAATAAAATTATCGAGTAAACAAACGTACACAGCAAATTAAGATGATCAGTGAAATAAATCGTTTTTAAATTGAGATAGCTCGCAGTTTCTTTCGCCAGCTGACTTCACCTTTACCCTTGACCAGCTGGCGTTTTTCGGAAACACAAGTTGGAAATCGGTTGTTGACATTTTTCTGGCGTACAAATGTTATTCTTTTGGAAGTTTCAAGCACATGTATCTTACATCACTAGGTAGGAAGCGGCCATACCCACAGTGTGCATGGCTAAAGATGGACATCGTGTGTTGCATTAAACTAGCCCTTCACGTATAAGGGGCAGGAATATGGCTACGGAAGGGGAAAAAGGGGTAAAGGAAATGTTCCATACTTGAAAACATTGAAGGAAACAAGAGATGTGATGAAATAAGCTCACCTACAGTATGGGTATACTTTTCAGTGGAAAAGGCCACTGTAGGCAATGCATTTTCTCTTTTTAATAGATGTGCTCCTCATTGCGTCATTGTTTGATACGTCATCACACCTCGCACAACACTGAGGGACAATTGACGATCGTTATACGTGGAAATCATGCTCACGGGCGTCAGATGTGGATGAGTTGTCACTGTGCACCTCTACTGGTGCGAATGAAAGAACGTCTGCGATTGGCACAGTGTGTAAGCGTCTGTTACCGAGAAGAGCATTGGTTGAAGTTCGAACAACCCGCGCGTTGCATGAATTATGTGATACTCCCATTCGGAAAGCCGAATTGCGCCCCGAAAAGAGGCACTGTTGTAAACGCCATAGGGGAGAAATCGAACCCACAGTATAACGTTGCGTTGATTCGCGGGATAATAGCTTCAAGCTCGCATATATTTGTGGCGAAGCAGAGCGTCCCAAGCTTTTGTTGCATTCATTGCACAAACATTCTAGCACATTAGTGTGTTGCAAACATTACGGAACACACGTTGGAAAAAGCAAGACAAGTAAAATGCGTTTCTTTCATCTTCGTGAGCATGTAGTCAAATGATGGTTCTCCCGCAAGTAGGCAAGGCTTTTCAGCTAAGTTTCGGCTAATCGAAATTATGAGCTACTGAGAAGGATTTCGAGAGAACTGGTATTATTGGTCAACTTCTACGCGCCCAATGTAACAATAAGTTAAAAGTGCGGGATATGTGGACATGTAAGATATGTAAAAAATGTGGGATATTCCCTGCAAAGAGAGTGTCCCACTTTTGGTGCATGTTTCAAAAACATGCTCTAATGAAACCACAGGACCAGTTACATGTAGTAATAGCTTTGGGTGGTGCCACTGCAGCGCCGTTAAGACATAACAAGAACATCAATTTTAATTATTTTCTAGTCCAAATTTCGCTGTCATTGCTTTGTAACATTACTGCGCTTCCTCCCTGCGGTTCGCGACCACCGTCGTCATGACAACCGCCGTAGCAACTGCTAGTGCGAATAAAAGAACGTTTGTGGTTGACCCAGCGGGCGTAAGGACCTGTTACCGGAAGCGCATTGGTGGAAGTTTGAAACCAGTTGCGTCGCTATTGACCATATGATGCTCCCATTCCCAAAGCCAAGTGTACCTCGAAAAGAGTCACTTTGTTAAGGCGGCATATAAAAAGACCAAGGAGAAATGATAGTCATCGTATAAGGTTTTGTTGAATCTGCGGGGCTAAAGCGTCATATTCCCTTATACTTTTGTCAGAAGAGGGTATTCGAAGCTGCCTAGCATTTATTCGCAAACATTTTGACGACCTAATGTATTCCAAATATTGCAGAGCACTCGTACGTTGGAAAAAGCGAGGTATATATGCACGCCACTCTACACACACACACCACACACACACACACACACACACCACACACACCACACACACACACACACACACACACACACACACACACACCACAGCACACACCACACACACCACACACACCACACACACACAACACACACACAACACACACACACACACACACACACACACACACACACACACACACGAACACACACACCCCACCACACACACACACACACACACACACACACCACACACACACACACCACACACCTCACACACACCACACACACACCACACACACACACACCACACACACCACACCACCACACACACACACACACCACACACCACAATCACCACACACACACACACACACACACACTACACACACAACAACACACACCACACACACACACCACACACACACACACACACACACACACACACACACACACACACACAGAGAATATATATATAGATATATATAATATATATATATAGATATACAATAGATATATATATATATATATATACACATATATATATATATATATATATATGTGCATATATGTTTATTTATTATAAATAGTAAATGCGGGAACCCCTCCAACTGTGCGCACCTCTACAATGCTGGGCGTACTACGTATGCATGGAGCGTATGCATTTTTTCCAGATCATGGTTAGCCCTGTCTTTTAAAGGCCAATCATTTCGGAAAAACAGGCTAACTAAGGAAGTTGGGTGCTAAATACCATACAATCAATATCAGGGACGAAATCAACTGGTATATTCACGGCTAGCCATCTGACAGGCACCTGATCGATCAAGAGTGCCCAGGCATGTTCGCAGATAGTGTCCGAACACCACCGTAGGACCCTATGACAAGACGCAAAGAGAACAAGGGCTACGCAGAAGGTTCATTGGGCATCAGGTTGACCCCGCATGTTGACATATAGGGCTCGAGCAACAGCGCAAGGCCTCTGGAGAGCGCAATGAGCCCGAAAATCTTCCCATTCAGCACCTTTTTCAAGCAGTGAGGAGTCAGCTTTGTCTGTTTATGGACTCTTCACTTTTGCTTGCAACTGGTCTTGGTCATCTGCAGGCCCAAAAACGTTCAGTTCTGTCATGTTTGGTGTTAGAAAGCTGCTTTCATTCGGCCAGTTATGGGCCCCTTCGAAGCACATGGGTCCCCCTCGGGCCACAAAGGGGGCATAGTCTCTTGCCCTCCACCCCCTCTGCATCCGCCAACGGCGCGAGCTTAGTAGATGGGGCCCCGCCAAGAGCGCAAAGCCATCCATTTAAATAAGAACTTGCCCAAGACATAATATGAGGGCCCGGGAATGATCGAGTATGCTCGATCACGTTAACAGTTGGGGCCCCGAGAAGAGCCATCCATTTGAATGAGAAATGCCCATGACACAATGTGGAGTCGCCCAGAACGATCGAGTGCACGCAAGCAGGTTGACAGATAGGGTCTCTGACAATATCGTATGGCCCTCCTTTCAAATCGAAAGTACCCAAGACCCAATGCAAATGGCCCACGAACGATCGAATGTGCCCGAGAAACTTATCAGAAGGGACCCGACAAGAGCGTAAGGCCCTTTATTGAAATAAGAAGTATCCAAAACCCAGTGTGGAGGGCCCCGAAAGATGGAGTGTATCCGAGCAGGTTATAAGATAGCCCCTGATAGGAGCGTAGGACCCTAAGTTGAAACACCAAGACCCAATGTGCAGGGCCCCGAACAATTAACAGATTAACAGGTTGGGCAGGTTCACAGATAGGCAAAAGCTTAGGCCCCCTCCCCCCCCCCCCCCCCAGTCAAATCAGACGTGCCTACTTATCAGATGATACATGACAGGAGCATAGGACCGACATTCAACTACCCAATGTGCGGGGCCCCAAACAATCCATTATGTCCGAGTAGGTCAATAGATGGGCCCCGACATGAGCGTAGGGCTTTAAGCAAGTGACAGAGAATTGGAAGGGGTCTAAATCAATGCAGAGGGTCCATGAGCATATCGCGAGCATGTTGGTAGGTTAATCGAGACCAACGTGAATTGCCCCTCAGCAAACGACGAAACCCGGCCAGATTAACTTATGGGGCCCCGCCTACAGTGTGCAGAGCCCTTCCGGCGAATGGGAAGAGTATGCGGAGCGCCCCTGATTGACAAGAGCGCCCCGGCACGCTAACAGGAAGGGCCCAGCAACAGCGCAGGGCCGTCCGAGCAAATGTAAAAAGAAAATCAAGTGTCACGTGGAAGGCTTTTTGACGACCGGATTCACTATGCAAGTGGGCATATACGTCCTCCAGGAACAGCAAAGGACCTCTGGACGGCGTAATGAGCCGAAATAAGTCTCAATCACCGGCCTGTCAATCCGTCGAAAGACTTGTTCTACTCGTGGGCCCTTCACTTTCGCTTGCGACTGTTCTTGGTCGTATAATAACCTCATTCAAATATATACCGTCATTCCATTGGCCATGCGTCATTCAAGGCCAAGCAAAATATAATTGTCGAGGCGTTCATATCTGGTGTTTGTGAGCACGATCTCCAGGCAAAAAGGTTGTCAATTGGCTTTCATTTGATGTTGTGCAAGGTGCAATGACGTAATCAAACCATGGCGTGTTCAGGAGCATATTTACGGTTAATTAAGCCTACTTATTTCTGGCACGGTGGGTGTGGCTGTGTGCACATAGCACTGCGGAGCACTATCTCCCCACGACGTGAAGCGGTCGTCGGTGAACAACATATATAATATCCTTGTGATCCCTTTCACGACGTTACGGCGGGCGGACCCCGCATTGTGTTGAATCTCAAACTATCCATGCAGTATGGCTTTTCAGCGTCATCTGTACAAGATACAAAACGGAAGATCAAGATAAAAGAATGCGCCGAAAATGCAATAGCAATGATAATCGTGGGAGCAATCCACAGACACCTATGCACATAAAGAGTGAAAATTGCTTATCAGTAGAATTTCCCAAAAGCAAATGCAGTCAGGAAAAGAGCGAGCGGCCCTCGGGCCCTCAGTGCCGCCATCAACGCACGAAACACAGATAGTGTCGGACGCTCACTGACGGCCGGAGGCAGCTGGTTCCACGAGGTGGCAGCACGGTAACGAAGCTCACCCCCCCCCCCCCCCCCCCTCTGTGTGGTCAAAGATTTGCACCTCGGCGGTCCCGCCTCGAATGAACGGATGACCCAGCGAGACACCGCGGATCGAGGGACAAACACGCGACGAACCGTCAGCGGGCTGAGCTGGTTGTGAAGAGGTTTACACACTTTATGGAGGTCCCTCTTTCGTGCAAGCTGCTCTATTTGGCCCCAACCCACGGATGTCAGCGCCCCCTAAAAAACCCCTTGTATGCCGGCCAATAAATTGCAATATTTTTATGGGTGTTTGTTGTATAGTGACCCGTCTTCCTGTGCGCGGCCCTACAAAACTAGTTGTGCTCTATAGGTACGCGCATGGAGCACGTCTATTTTCTCTAGGTAATTTTTCATTTTCTCCAGGTAACTGAGCCAGGCCTGTAGACACGAGCAGGCAGTATGCCCTAGCGCTCGCAAGCACATGTTGGGCCTTTGGCCGCATAGAAGGGTCCTTCTGATTTCATCGCAACAACCAACGATCAATGTAGAATTGTAGAGAGCCCCGGGGCGATGGAAAGTGTTCCGGCCGATGACTATTTGGGTCCCGTCAGCGGTGCCGGCCCTCCGAAAAAGGAAAAAAACAGAATGGACAGCACTTGAGCGATCGAGGTTGCCGCGGCGGGGCAGCAAAGAGGCTCCCATAAACAGTGTAGGGGGCTCAGAGCAAGCAAGAAGAACCTGCGATCAATGTGGTGGGTTTCTGAACGATCGGAAGTACCCCGACAGGTTAACATGTAAGGCCCCGACCGGAGCGCAGGGCCCCCTGAGCACTGAGTATCTTGGTCCGTTAACTTATATGGGCCCAGCAAACAGCACAGCACCTTCCGAGCTATTGGCAAAGCCCCGAGACGAATGTGAAAGGTTCCTGAGCAGCCGAGAGAACCCCGGCAGGTTAACGTATGGGGATCCCAACAACAGCATATAGAGCATTTCGGGCGAATGGGAAGAATCCGCGGAGGTATCCTGGTCAATTTAGACTGCCCCGATGTGGTAGCAGATAATGCCCCCACGGCAGCGAAGGGCCCTAAGAAAGCATGTTAAGAGACCAAGGGTAACGTGGTAGGCTCGTTATTATTATTGTATATTATTATGACCCCATTGACCCAGTTAGTGGAGATGTAGGGACACTGGTAACAGCGTAGGATAGCGTCATGAGCCTCAAAATTTTCGCCTCTGAAATCAGTGAAAAGTTATCTTTGTCTGCTGATGGGCCCTTTACTTTTGATTGCGATTGTTTTTAGTCGCCTTGGGGCCCAAAGGCGTCCTATTCTGTTATGACTCTTGTTAGGAACTGTGCCTGTTCAGACGGGAATGGACCCTTTCGGAGCCTATGGACCTCTTCGGGGCCTAAAGGGGATGACCCCGTTCTCCCCTCTCTGAATCCGCCACTAGTCCTGGCCGTTTAACAACTAGGGCTCCCGACAAGAGCGTAGGGCCACCCAAGTAAACAGGCAATATAGAACACCCAATGTGGAGAGCCCCCGAACCATCGAATGCACCCGAGCAGGTTAGAAGATGGGGCTCCCGACGAGTTCGTAGCGTACTCCAAGCAAATGAGAAGTGCCCAAGACACCATGTGGAAGGCCCCCGAATGGTCTAGGGTGCCCAAGCAGTGCAGCAGATGGGCCTCCGACAAGAGCGTACGGCCTCTGCCAGTGAACGGAAATGGGTCACTGGCAGAGCTATGAACAATGAGCGATGAGCGATGAGCCTTAGACCAACCTACAGGGCCCATGAACATATCGCGAGTGCGTCAATGTTTAACCACTACCAATGTGAAGGACTCCTGAGCAACCGAGAGCACCCCGGCAGGTTGAAATATAGTGCATAGAGCTTCTCGAGCCCAAAGGGACTTTAACCCGGGCTACAGCGTATAGAGCCTTTCTGGCAACTGAGAAGAATCTGTGGAGGTTCCCTGCTGGACAAGGATACCCCAGCATGCAAGTGGATAGAGCTCTGACGGCAGGGTAGGAGCCCTCCGAGCAAACATCAATAAATCAAAGGCAACGTGGAAGGCTCCTTAGCAATCGGATTGCCCCTGCAAGTGGACATATAGGCCCCCGGCGACAGTGCAGAGCCTCTGGAAAGCATAATGAGCCTTAAGATTTCCCAATCATTACTATATAAATCAGCGAAATCTTATTTTTGTCTGCTCGTGGGCCTTTCACTATTGCTTGCGTTTCTTCTTGGTCACCTGGAGGCCCAAATACGTCCAATTTTGTTGTGTTTTGTGTAAAAATTATGTCTGTTCGGGCCGGCTGTGAGCCCTTTCGGAGCCTTTGGGATCACTCGGGTCCGGGAGGGATGGCCCCGTCCCCCCCCCCCCCCATCTGGATCTGCTACTGGTCTTCCAGTACACATGTACACATCACAACCTAAATTGCTCTGCTCGGAAGTTATAGGACTCTATATTTATAGGATCGAACTGGGATCGTCTTATTACGAATTCATTGTCACACCATTGAGCTTACTGGGCTCTCACACACATGTGCACTTGCGTTACTGAAAGCCAAGCACCACCTAGTCCTTCCAAGTGCATAATAAGATCCGATGACGGATGGAGAATACAATGTTCAGAATATCGTATAAATGCTAGAATAAAGGTCAGACGGTCCGGAACGATCAATAATTGCATTCGTAATAGCAATGTCTCGCGCCGGATTCATTTCATAACATGAGGTAATGGCTTGGTTTCATCTGGAAATGATAGCATAGTAGCACCAAAATTCCCTTTTAAATCTGCTCAGTTTACTCAGTCTTGTACGTAGTGTTATTGAAAAGCTCCTTTTACATTCCGGTGCGCCGCTGTCTGAGCTGCGGTTGTCCACCGTCTCCGACAGCGCCGATGACTTCATATCATTCTGTGGGAAAGAATGACGTCCATAGAAAGGCTAAAAACAGACCATGTCGCTAGTTTATATGACGCAAGAAAGCTCTCTAAAAAACCTGCTCGCTGTATCCATCCATCCGCAGTAAAACGATTTTTCAAAACGTCATGCCTTCTCAAATGAAGTTGCATGAAGCTTTTTGCCGCTCTTCTACGGCAAGTGAAGCTCCACTTTCAGAGCCAGCATTCTGTTTCCTAATGTATTCACATTTATTATGATGTTTCGCGTAAATTTAGCTGTGTACAATGCGTCAAATAACAATGTTTTCAAAAATAATTCAAAGGTTCCCAAAAATGAGGCTGTCACTCGCCATCATTGGCAATCTCACTCTCAAAAGTGAGGGTGTCATGCCTGCTTTTTCGATCCCCCGTTCTTACGCTTATGTTTGTGGCCGTCTACCATTCGTTTCTGGCACCGAAATGAAACGCTTCATAAAACCTGAATGGCGTTTCCCATTTTGGTAACATCGTGTCTTCTGTTCGTCAAGTTCGGCAACAGCGCCGTTAATGTCGACAAGTCGTCGGGGCGGCACGGTGGACCTGTCCCGGAGATCGTCAATTTTCTGCCTGTAATAGGTCTCACAAACGTTCTAAATGTGTCTTATCCACTAGATTAGAACTTTTGACCACTATAGCAGTCCATCTGAGTGATCTATCTTTGCGGAGAGCACGGTTTTGTTGGTTACAATTCGACTTCGAATTGCCACTGGCGCTGCGGTTTTGCCGCAGTTCTGGCACAGTTTTCGTGGAGGTTTCCGTGGCCGGACTGGGACGAACTGTCGGCTGGGCTGCGGTTGGTTTGTGGGCCGGTGTGGAGGTTTGACAGTGCGACGCCCCGCCGGAATGTGGTGCCTGGATGTTCAGTTTTCTGTTGGTTGTTCTCTCACTAAAAGCCCTTGCCTTGTGTCATGCATAAGCTTACTAAGTACTTATTGATGTCAAAGTTTTAAGAGCATCATCCTAGGTATTGCTTGCACCACCAATTTTGCCCACCCTACTTCAGTTTGAGCCTTCAACATATCAACATAATATGTAGCAAGAGTCATATAATTTCAAGACAATGACAATTATAGTTTTCCTCATTGATACATCTGCATCAATGAATCAGCAAGCCTTCTCTGGTGGTCACCCAACCCTGCTGGATGTAGCAAAGGGAGCTGTGGAGACCTTTGTCAAGGTAAGTTTTTCATTGAGAGCATCAGGTACCTGTCATTCCTGACAGCTACCCACTGGCAGGATGCAAGCACAGCTGGTGGTCATTTGGGTGCAGACAACAGATGCTCCTTTTTATCACTGGTAGGCATCTGAATAAATGGGCCCAAGTGACAATTTTGGAGAAGTTTTGCTGGTGTCCATGCTCTCCTCTGTGTGTAGTAACAGGATGCATGGACACTGCATGAGGTCAATGTATGTACCAAATGCATATTTTATTTTTTTCTTTAGGTTGTGCTTGAAATCACAAAACTATTTGAAGCTGTGTGTTGTATAATAAATCATGAATTTGTTTGGATGATGTTAGAAAAAGATCCAGGGACAATTTGGCTGCAATTCAACATTTTTGTTTTGAGACTCATGTTATGCACAATAATTTTTGTTGGAAATCTTAGAAACCCTTTCACGTGGGCGTGCAGTCAAACCGAAACTCATTAGATATTTTTACATACTCTTGTGTAATTTTTGGGACTGAGAATTGAAAATTGGGGATAGAACCATCAAGTTAGCAATAATGATGCAAAAAGTGCTGAGAATTTCCCAGCTGTAAAATGCAACAAGCAAAGAATGCCAACAGTGTCAGCCTGTTTATCACAATTTCACAGTGGTCCAAACCTGTCATAAAATGTATGGGAGTGGAACTCATTGATGATATTATGTTACCTACACATTTTTGGTATTGATGACATGGTTGGCAATTTTTGAACTTGTGTTGCATTTTTAAAGTTGATTGATATTTTTTTGTAGAGATTAACCACAGCCACCAGCCACAGTCCATCTCAGTCAAGAGCAAAAGCGAGAGTATGAAGCGACTGAAACCCATGCTACCACTGGTGGGCAGATTGGAGGATGGGTGCTCTGATGGCTAAGGTACTGGGATGGATGTATCAAAATAATTTATGTTGGACAATTTTCTCAAAATTGTTTAAACAAGAGTGACAGATTGCTTTCAGTTTTACAGGACAGGAACTCTACCACAAAATATAGTTTTCAGAGAAATGGACAGAAAGATTGGGTATCATTTATCTGCTGAAACATATCATCTTTGTTACATGCTTGGTCTCAGTATGACAATATTGCTGCACAGTTTGAGTTTAACATGATCCATAAGGATTGCTTGTACACAGTCATGGTGTCAGCATTATTACAGTGCTGTGGGGCATAGAGTCCTGAATGTCTCATGATGCAGGGATTGAATAAGTGGCAATCTTTGGGTTCTTAAGTAATAGGCAATAAAACCTCACACTTTTGTGAGCCAAACCTTGTTCTTGTCCTAAACCAATGAAGCTGGTCAACCTCCTTTGAAGGTCCCACTGATATGAGTGAGACCTCCAACACTTCATGAATGACCTGACTGTTATCAGGATAAGCATTTGTTTTGAACTGCTATGGCCATCTGGAAGATCACTCAGTGCAATTCACAGCCCTTCCCTTTTTAAGACCAAAACTCCTGTTTTTACTACATGCCACAAATATGTTCAGAATGTTTTGGTGGGACCATTTTGGTCAAGGTTGCCAAAGCATCCATGCCATTGTAATGCCATTCAAATCTTTTCATTTGATTAGCCATGTGGTGATCAAGGCCAATTGGTTATAACTGTAGAGTTGTTCATATCTGGTATTTATATGCATTATATCCAGATGTAATGGCTGTCAACAGGCTCTCAATAAATGTTTTGCAGGGTGCAATGATGTTATTAAAAACTGACAGTGAAGAGCATATATATAGAAAACATACAAACAGATGAATTGTGTTGTCTCAAGCAGTTTTTTCCACTTCAGTATACCCCAAATATATAGTGTCACATTGTAATATATCACAAATAGTTTAATCACAACTACTTATAAATCAATATCACAGGTACATATCAATGAGACTACTTCATCATGTCAGATGCTTGCTTCAACATCTTCAGTTTTGGAACATTCCTTTTAGCTGTCTAGAAAAGTGTCAAGATCATGCCACTGTGGCCCATGGCTCCTATTTCACTAAAGTCTTTCTTGCATATCACACTTCCATATCTTCTTAGGAAGTTCACTGTAATGCTAAGTTATGCAGTCCACCTGATGTTCCTAAGGCTTCATTCGCTCTAGTAATTGATGGTCACACAGGGCCAATAATTTATATTCCTTGTGCATACTGTTAGGGGAAGGTGATGGTGTGCAAACTAGTAATATCATGGAGCTGTTACTAAACATAAGTATGACCATCTATCAGTAGGGACTAATAGAAACCAGTGCTTTCAGTGCAGCATGATGGACAACAATTGTTTTAAAAAAAATTAAGAGGTTAATGTATGCAGTGTTTTTTGTTTGTGTGTTTCTGTTGTTAGTTCAGAAGTAATCTTTGTTCAAAATTGGGTTGCTGTTTAATGTGACAAAATTGATCAATGTCAAGTAACTTGAACTTTCAGTGACAGTTATCAGAGCACTGATGCCCCTTCAAGTATTGCCTGTTTTGGTTGGTCATTGTTTGTAGTGGACTGGCTGCATACCAGTGGTTGTCACAGCCCAATCTCAGGCCTGGGTTGTATTTGTAAGCTGCATTTGAGACCAGCAGTGACCCTCACTGGCCTCGTCATTATGGCCATCTTCCACATTTAAAACTTAAATGTTTGCCTTTCTGCTGTGTCCCTAATGTTTAACCTGCAAGGTTAGGTAAAATGAAGTCAAACTATGTTTTTGCCGGATCTGCGAGGCTTGCACGTATTCAAAGAGGAAAGCTTACAAAACAAAGCGTTCCACCACTTGCTTCAACGGGCTAATGTGAGGTCATATCAGTGTTGCCCATTGATTTCCTGTGGATCGACCTTGGGAGGCACGCACCTATCTGTATGGTCGTTACGTACGACGGAGACATTTATACGTCCTTCGTCCTTGGGAAGCCCTTCAGTTACGGTCGTTTTGTATAGCCACGATACCATGCGTCATGCTTCGTGGACTAACTTTTCTTCATGTGGTTTTGAAGACTTGGTCAGACATGACATTGGCCTTGACACGCGCTCGGGTGGGGGATCAAATTGACCCCCGAAGGTTTTTCGGAATGGTTTCCGAACGGCGCAGCGTAGTCGCACCAAATTCTGCATAGTTATAGACATTTGAATATCGGATCGTCTGGGATCGAAAATTTAGATGTACCTTGTAAGGTCGCTGACCTATGGCAGGTCAAATTGAGGCCACGGTTTCAGCGAAGGCAATTTCTAGGGAATCGTTAAATCTGATCCAAGACGGAGTGTTAGACGAAGCCATACAACTCTGAGTTACTGTCTAAGGCAATACAACGATTGAATGAACAAATTGCATTGACCTAGGGTCAGGTATAAAGGTCAGACCGAGGTCAAAACCAACCTGTTTTACTACTCTAGCGCTTGCTGTATGGGGTAGTTCTTGGTACTCATTTCGAATTTTTTGAACCCTTATTAGCAGGAACCGCATAATACACCTTCTATAGACTTCTTATAGGTCAGAATAGATCACTGGCATAGAATGACCCAGACTAACATTTTGTTTTTAGGAACATACTGCCTAGCGTAATATTTTTGCTTATTCAAATGCAAAACTTAAAGCGGTCTTGTATGATTTTGGTCACCATGACCTTCAAAAGGTCAGAGAGGTCGCTGGCCTTAGATGAGCATCTGACCTTTTGCTTAGAACAGTTATCTAGGTTCTAAGGACCCTTTGGAGACCAACCTGGAATTTGACCTTTTTGACCTTACTTGACCCCAAGGTCATGACCAAGGAACTCCAAACCTTCCGAGCGAAGGGTATCCAACCGTCCACCCGGGCGCATGTTAACTTGCCCATGTATCAGAATTCACACACCTCAATCATTTGGGTTCGTGACGAGCCTTATTTGCGTACTTTGTTTTATATTTTTAATGTCTACTGTTTTATTTCTTGAAATTCAGTGGAATGTTATGTATAATTTACTCTAGCAGCTAATCTGGGCACCGTTAGAGGCACGTCACTTGTCATGCAATCCGCGGTCTTTGTAAGCATTAGCGACGGAAACTAGGTGCTTTTTCAATTTTTGTCGAAGATATCGAATGCCTACTTATTCAAGAGTAGAATGTTACACACGTGCCCACAAGTATAATAGCAAAGTACGGGCCGCCGGACTTTATAAATCGGAGGGCGAGTTGCGTATCCCACTTAGTCAACGTTGTAATGTTATAGCGGTATGTCGTATAAGAGTTGTGCAATTTGTTCCGAATGAATTCAACGATATTTGACCACCCTGTCTTTAGCGTCGTAATTGCGTGATTCCAGCTATGCTGGTACCATGTTGCAACAGCGTTTGGTTCCCCTTCAAGTACTTTCCAATATATATATATATATATATATATATATATATATATATATACGCATATATATATATATATATATATATATATATATATATATATATATATATATATATAGGTATGTATATATATATAGTTTTGTTTGGACTAGAGCAGTTTTGACCGATAGTGACCACTGCCGCGCTGTTGTGTGAAGAAAAATGAAGGGTGGTGGCGCCAGACTGTATGCACGCGGGAGTCGTCCGCTATTAGGACTTATTGAGCACATCAACCGCGCAGCTTATTGCTCCGCGTAAACGGTGCTAGTGGTGTTTGATTTTGTGTGTCTCGTACTGCCACACTACAATGCCGAGACTGTATTCTGGACGTAGGAATTGGTACTGCAGCACTGATTCGTCAACACTGTCGAACAAACTCTGCGCCGCTGTGCATGACGCCGGCGGTCACTGCTTGCGTCATTATACCCCCTGCCGCCGTCGTATAAGCTGCTACAATTGGCTTATTCATGGCTGTTCCTGTTACAACCGCTGTGCATGTTACAGTGCAATACCAGATGTGCTCAATAGATGGAGCTCAGTGCGAGCGTGGGGCGCCGAGGTCTTTTGCTGTTTTTACGTTCTTTTGGATTTTTATGTCCATGCGTCTTCTCATCTGTAATTGTGTTTCCATCGACACAGTCTAATTTGTGTCTAACACGGTGATGCGTTTCGATTCCAGATCAGACAGAGATCACCAGAAAGCAAGGGTGACAGGTACATGCTGCTGACCTTCGAAGACCACCCATATCATATAAAGGTACGAACGAGCGACAGGCGAGCGGGCTGCCTGAGCTTACCACCCATATCATATAAAGGTACGAACGGGCGACAGGCGAGCGGGCTGCCTGAGCTTACCACCCATATCATATAAAGGTACGAACGGGCGACAGGCGAGCGGGCTGCCTGAGCTTACCACCCATATCATATAACGGTACGAACGGGTGACAGGCGAGCGGGCTGCCTGAGCTTACCACCCATATCATATGAAGGTACGAACGGGCGACAGGCGAGCGGGCTGCTTGAGCTTACCACCCATATCATATAAAGGTACGAACGGGCGACAGGCGAGCGGGCTTCCTGAGCCTACCACCCATATCATATAAAGGTACGAACGGACGACAGGCGAGCGGGTTGCCTGAGCTTGCATCCCGCCAACTGGAGGAGTCACGCCACATTTGCCAGCCTCTAGATAGTGGCCGAGGTGACACTGCACTCCGCTGCTTATGGTCTGTTCACACAGGCGTTTTTTTAGCGCGCTGGTCACGCGTGCATAGCCGCAGGCTATAATCCGCGAATTCGTCTTCTCCATACTTTCGCGGATTACTTCATATTTTTCGGCAACTGCCGCGCACAGGGTACGCGCTCTTCTCCCACCTTTGGCCATCCCATGTTTTTCGTGTGTTTCATCTATTGTCAGATCAGACGCGTGCCATTTGATCAGTACGACCTGATGTCGGAATCCTTTTGAATGGTCTAGAAGTTCGATTTAAGTTATCAATTATTGTTGCCGTTGATACGTGCCAGTCCATTTAGCTCATGAACGTTACCATTGAGACATGCCAGTCAGTCGGTTCATGAACTTCACCGCTGGTGCATGTCTGTGGGTTTGGCTCACGTGATTATCTGGTAACCAACTCGAAGTAACTCAGTTAACTGGTGAATGCCTTACGAACATGATTTGATACGCTGACCTTGTTTGACCTTTTCAAACGTCAAGGCCATACTAATGTATACACATTTTGCACATCCAGACCAGCTACACACAAGAATCTGCGCGTGTACCCGGGTGCGGGAATTAGACCGACATCCAACCTCTGATAGCAGATAACAGTGCAAATTTGGAGGGCATGGTATGCCAAGTCGTTGGAGAGCGGACTCCAACGTAGGAACAGGTTAACGTTGGGTGTATGGCATGAATGGAAAGAATTGAGTGCGTATCCCCGACGCGGATGGTGAGGCCGCAGCTACAGCGAATGCCACTCGAGGTTCGAGTTGGACTCACCAATTGTTGTCACCTTGAGCGACATGGCTCGACCCGGACCGGGCACGTCGCCCTCCATAAACTTTATTGCAGCGATCAGCTATATTTGTTATACAGCTTTCACAAGCAAGAAGTGACACCTTTTAACTCGCGCCGGGGTGATCGGTTGAATACGATGCGCTGGGATGGGAATGGGGGTCAGTTTAATCCACGTGAGATAACACAATTTAAAGAGGCTCGATGCACCCAAGTCCCTGGGCAAATATGACATTAACAAGGTCAAAATGACTCATCGAGATCTGAGAAATAATATGATCGCGAGAGAAACTCATCGAGATCATTTTATAGTTGACCTTGAACCCATTTGTAGCGAATTCTGGGTATCGAGGTCATGATTTCATGGTTGAATTAGGTCAAACAAGTATAAATTAGCGATCGGTGTTCTTTGGCTTCACGCAGCTGGCTGTTGTTTAGATGATTTGTGTGTGCAAAACGTCACTCGGGGTCACATCAGGTCATTGATTTTGTGGCCTTTGGAAGATTTGATTTTACGTGATTGTTGGAAGATGGAAACGTCCAAAGCATCTCGATATCATATGGAGAAGTGAATTCGAAATCAGTGTTCATTTCTATTGTAGGAGGCATGCTCCTCAGAGGAAAAGGTTTGTGGAGGGTCGGGTTCAGTAATCGTACCCTATCCGCATGAAGTGAAAATAAGAAACCTGTGATGGCTTTGTAGTGAAGGGTTTTGAAATCAACGTAAAAAGCTACCTCATTCAGCAGTTTTCCAGTAAACGGTTGTGTTGACCTAGATCTGACCATATCTTTACATCTAACTTTGCATCTGATACAAAGTTAATGGAATGCGTTGTAATTATACATAATTTTGTTTAGCTGTCTAAAATCGCCCCAAAGTTGTACATAGGACGTATTATAAAACTCCGTCGTCGCATCAGCGTGCAGGATTCCATAATAATTGCTTTCGCTGGCAACCATGGTCTGATTTTGACCCACAGATGATAAACCTTGAGGTGTATTTATTTTGTACACCAAAAGATCGGCTATGCTTTCAGTTGTATCAAGTTTGGCAGTGCTACGCCTTTCCGTTGAGAAGGCGCTTTGGAAAAAAAAAACTGTTGGAGTGTCCACATCCGAGCGCTTTTGGGGGTTATGCATAACCTTGACATGCCCTTGCCAGTTGTGGTTTTTCTACTCCGTTACAGTCCGTGCAAAAGATTGTTTACACATTTGCTCAACATGGAAAGTGTCAAATTTTGAACGCAGAAAAGGCTGGAAGTTTGTTTTGGATCCAGGCCCAGATTTCGCTGACCCACTGCAGCTTCGGTATGGAGACATCCCAGCGGGGAAGAGAGCGGGCGGCTGTATTGGCGAAAGTATTGAGTAATACGTGCATCTCACTGGACGCTCTCGTGCGAAAACCTTCGATTTCCCCGTGTGTGTGCGTGTTTTTTTCTTGGGGGGGGGGGGGGGAGACAAATATGTGTACTGTATTTCGGCGACCACAGCAGATAAGCTTCGGCCCCCATACAGGGGTCGGGTTCGGATCCCAGTTATGGTATGGGCCCCGAGCTCCAATATGACCACTCTAGTCGCTGGTGTTCCATACAAGAGTGGCACGACGACGTGCGTCGCGTAGTCTGCTGGCAGAAAGAAGAAAAATGTATACTAAATAAGACAATAGTATTAGCATTTTTCCTTGGAGGAAAAACCAGGAGAATGGAGATATAGTTGGCTTGATATTTCGGCAACATACCTTGAGATATTGTCAGTTTATAATGTTTTCTTTAATTACCCGTGCATCCCGTAACTGGCTGGATGGCCTAAAGTACTTTTGACAGTTCGTCGAGGCCGCCAGTTCATGTGAAAGTGTTCGTGATGAGCTCGAGATTTGATGCCAACGTTACCTTTCCTTTACAAGCCACATGTCTTCCAAATTGTTGCCATGAAGGACCTATCCATAATTGCAAAACATTTCCCTTTAAAACTTGTGTTTTGCCTGTGCTATGCAAGCCAGTGCACGTGATGCTTTGCTTTGAACCGCTTCCTGTACGGACTTCCTGTTTGTGAATCTAGTTCCCAGAAACCTGCTCTGAATCACGTACGCATTAACTTGTGTTGGCTCTGCATCGTCTCAGGCACCATGTTTGTCTCGGCTGTGACACATGGCACCGGAGCGAACTAATTGTAAAATACACGAAGCCCACAATATTGATTTAATACCCTGATGTCCATCATTGTCGTGGCATAGACCACGACGCACTAAAATTTTCGCTACCGCCTTATGGGAGAACCACGATGGTAAAATAATACGTGGGCCATAACATCGCATTGCTGTACTGATATGGCCAGTACAACTGGCCGTATTATAGTCCCTACTTACTATGACCCAGACGTTTTGGCCAGCCCTATATAGAGCCATACCAGTACTCCTCGTGCCATGAATACAGCGATGACCATACCGAGTTGACAGGTCTCTTTTATAGTGTGCGCCGTATTGCGGTTATATCGTGCATTTGTGTCGAATAACTGCTTGTTCTTTCGTTGACACTGGAGCGCCAACTTTCGCCATCTTACGCCCATAACCCCCGCTCTTCCGCTCCGCAGGCCGGCTGGAAGGAGAATCTGCAAACATTCACCCAGGAGCTCAAGAACTTGCAGGCTTTCGGCATGACTCACATGGGCATGGCCATCAAGAATACGTTCGACGTTCTGAACCTGAACCGGATGCAGTCCGGTACGTCGGGGTGGGGAAGGGGCGGTGATAACGTGCACCTCCGGCAGCCATCCACGCCGTTCGGCCGTGCGCACGGACGCGATGGTGGCCACTCTGGAGATAAGGCCAAACCCCATGCCAAAGACTCATCAAATTACATGCATCTCTGCTTCCTTTGTAAGGCGCTGCCGGCCAGTTCCCAAGTCAGCACTGATTCGCTGGCGCAAAGCGATAGGAACACGTAAATAGTAGAAGCTTGTCAATGCAAATGATAACCACCGTGGATTGCCAAAGCCGGCTAGCTAGCGGGATCCGTGGCAGCCAGCGCGCCCGTAGTCTGCCGACCCAGAGGCGCTGCGCCGCGGAGACGCGTGGTCTGCCGACCCAGAGGGAGACGCGTGATCTGCCGACCCAGGGGCGCTGCGCCGCGGAGACGCACGATCCGCCGACCCAGATGGAGACGCGTGATCTGCCGACCCAGGGGCGCTGCGCCGCGGAGACGCATGATCTGCCGACCCAGAGGGAGACGCGTGATCTGCCGACCCAGGGGCGCTGCGCCGCGGAGACGCACGATCCGCCGACCCAGAGGGAGACGCGTGATCTGCCGACCCAGGGGCGCTGCGCCGCGGAGACGCACGATCCGCCGACCCAGAGGGAGACGCGTGATCTGCCGACCCAGAGAGGAGACGCGTGATCTGCCGACCCAGGGGCGCTGCGCCGCGGAGACGCACGATCTGCCGACCCAGAGAGGAGACGCGTGATCTGCCGACCCAGGGGCGCTGCGCCGCGGAGACGCACGATCCGCCGACCCAGAGGGAGACGCGTGATCTGCCGACCCAGAGGGAGATGCATGGTCTGCCGACCCAGAGGGAGACGCATGGTCTGCCGACCTAGAGAGGAGACGCGTGATCTGCCGACTCAGAGGCGCTGCGCCGCGGAGACGCACGATCTGCCGACCCAGAGAGGAGACGCGTGATCTGCCGACCCAGAGGGAGACGCGTGATCTGCCGACCCAGAGGGAGACGCGTGATCTGCCGACCCAGAGGGAGACGCATGGTCTGCTGACCCAGAGGCGCTGCGCTGCGGGAACGCACGATCCGCCGACCTAGAGAGGAGACGCGTGATCTGCCGACCCAGGGGCGCTGCGCCGCGGAGACGCACGATCCGCCGACCCAGAGAGGAGACGCGTGATCTGCCGACCCAGAGGGAGACGCGTGATCTGCCGACCCAGAGGGAGACGCGTGGTCTGCCAACCCAGAGACGAGCTTCCGTGTTCTGCTGCCAGGGATCGACATGTACGGCCAGGGGCGCTGTCCGTTCTTCCTGGAGCCGTCCATCATCGTGTGCATCACGGACGGCGGACGGCTCACCGGACAGAACGTGTCCATCATGGACGAGGTGAGCTCACTGGCACGGGCCAAAACAGCCGGTCGTGAGTTAGTTTTGGCGTGGAATAACCTCCATGCAGCATGTTCCGATTAATCAAGCTGTTTCACACGTGCACGCCAGTCGATAAGGCGCCCATTGTGCGCAATACCGGGTTCATGTTTGCCGCATCATCTTGTCGCCGTAGTCCGGTGTCTGGGCGTTGATCGCCGGATGCACGGACGCCTGAGCATGGCAGGGGTGTCCGTGCGGCGCTGACCGGCGGGCCGCGCCAACAGCTCAAGATCCCGCGTGACGCGCGCATCCCGGGTACGGAGCTGACCAAGGACGTGTACCGCTGGGACCAGCGGCTGTTCAGTCTGGTGCTGCGCCTGAGCGGCACGCCGCCGCACGAGCGCGACGGCACCGGCCTGGTGGACAGCGACACCAGCGGCATCGGCAAGCTGTGCGACGCTACCGGAGGTGCGACCCGACCCTGAATGTGACCTGACCATACCCGACCCCGACCCCGACCCCGACCCCGATCCCGATCCTGATCCTGATCCCGATCACGATCCCGATCCCGATCCCGATCACGATCCCGATCCCGATCCCGATTTCGATCCCGACCCCGACCCCGACTCCGACCCCGACCCCGACCCCGACCCCGACCCCGACCCCGACCCCGACCCCGACCCCGACCCCGAACCCGACCCCGACTCCGACTCCGACCCCGACCCCGACTCCGACCCCGACCCCGACCCCGACTCCGACCCGACCCCGACTCCGACCCCGACCCCGCCGACCCCGACCCCGACCTCGACCCCTACCCCTACCCCTACCCCGACTCCGACCCGACCCTGACCCTGACCCCGACCCCGACCCCACCCCGACCCTGACCTCGACCCTGACTCTGACGCCGACCCCAACCGCAACGCCGGCCACGACCCCCGACCCACCAGTGACGCTCGCTGAGCCGCGCAGGCCGATGTCGGCGGCCGCGCAGGCTCCCCGTGCTCCCTTCATGTGGTGGGGCTCGGGTATGTCATGACTGTCAGCAAGTTCACGTTTAGAGATGCTCTGCTGCAGGCGTTTATGTGTCGCACACCTGTTGTGTTCTTCACCTCGTTGCGTGTTAAGTCAAACTTCCTCGGATGGTCGAGAAGCCGCTGTCTGTCTGAGGTGTGGTCTGCGGTTTGTCCGCGGTCTGAGGGCGCTGCTCCCGTCGCCAGGCCGGTCGTACGCCATCACCTCGCACCGGATGCTGATGCAGTGTGTGGAGTCGCTGGTGCAAAAGATCCAGAGCGGGGTGGTGATCAACTTCGAGAAGATGGGACCGGACCCGCCGCCGGTGGCCGCCGATCCCGGTACGGACGCCGCGGGCGGAGACCGGCCGGGGGGAGGCGGCGGTGGGGAGAGGGCACTGGGCCGTCACGAAGGGCTTCGGCCGGGGCGAGGCAGCGGCGGGGAGAGGACACTGGGCCGTCACACAGGGCACCGGCCGGGGCGAGGCGGCGGCGGGAGGCGGACACTGGACCGCCACACAAGGCACCGGCTCACGCTCGGAACGAAACATAAAGTACTTTGGGATGTGTGATTCATAGACTTAATGGCAAAGTTGTCTTGCAAGCTGGATGTTGTCGAGAGCCTGGTTGCCTCCTCACCCCACCTTTCGTGGCTGATGGCCAGTAGGTGATCACCAGAGTAGCTATGCAGCGGCTGTAGCGAGCTGGTTGCCATAACGGCGAGCGGTCACGGCCCGATCGCTCCACGCCACGCCGCGTCGCTGCGGAATTACGATACAGCCGTGTCTCCTGCCAGGAGGCGCCGACACAGACAGCGAGGGCGGCAAGGAGAACGTCATCAACTTCAGCAACGACCAGGCGTCGTCGCGGCCGGCCTCGCCGCTGCCGCTGTCCAGCCAGTCGTGGCACAGCTGCCGCAAGCTCATCTACGTGCCGCGCTCGGCGCAGAAGGGCTTCCCGCTGGGCCACTGGCCCATCCCCGAGGCGTTCTGGCCCGAAGTCAGCTCGCCCACACTGGTGAGAGGCGCCCGGCTGCCGCCGGGGCCGGCGCTGGGAAGTGGGTCCCCGTCGTGTATCCGTGGCCGAGGTCGGCCTGGTGGCTCGCTGTTGCCGGAGAGCTGAGTCGTAGGCTGCGGACTTTAGATAGATGTCGACGCAGTCACGGCGGCGCGGCTCGCTCACATTGTTTGTGTGTAAACGATTGTGGTGAAAACCGCCTATGTAACTGGACCAACGCGGCCTGTGGCGCCACTGCCGTGACCTCACCGTGCTGTACATGACGTTGCTCTCGTGGCGACTGTGCGGCGCCTGGCGCGGCGCCGGCTGACGGTGGACCTGTCTGTGCGTGCGGCAGCCGTCCCGCTCGGCCCACCCGGTCGTCAAGTTCACCTGCACCAGCCGCGAGCCCATGGTCATCGAGAACCTGCCGTTCGACAAGTACGAGCTGGAGCCGAGCCCGCTGACGCAGTTCATCCTGTCGCGGAAGCAGCCAGCCACCTGCTGGCAGGTCAGCACGCCGCCGCCGCCGCCGCCGCCGCCGCCGGTCGGCATGGACGCTCGTGACAGCAGCCTCGTGATTCAATTGTGGTGATGGCTAGTTGCTGTGCTGCAGACATGTTGTTATCGCTAAAACACTGGGTTGCGTGTGATTATATATATATATATATATATATATATATATATATATATATAACAAAACTGGAAGACATATAAATCTGCCAGTTTGTGGGGGGGGGGGGGGGGGGGAGGGCCAAGCGGGTGAATGGTGTTTTGTACCCCAGTCCGTCATGCGGCGCACGTGGCGCCGCTGGCGTCAGCTGACCGTCGTCGCTCGCGCCGCCAGGGTGTACATCGCCAACAGCTCCAAGACCGGGCGACTCGGGCCTGCCGTTTGGTTACCTGAAGGCGAAGTACCACACTGACTTGTGTGAACCTGTTCGTCATGCCGTACAACTACCCGGTGCTGCTGCCGCTGCTGGACGAGCTGTTCAAGGTGCACCGGCTGAAGCCCACCAAGGAGTGGAAGGCCCGCTTCGACAACTACCTGCGCACCATGCCGGCCTATTATGCTCAGGTAATGGGTCCGTCGGGATGTGTCGCCTGCTAGGTCCGTCTTCGCCGCTCTGGCGTGGCTTAGTTTCTTTTTATCCTTGAGGCGAGTCAAACAGCGTTATGTTTGGACGTAGTTCAGATTCCTACAAAATAATTGGGTCGCGGGTGTGTGCAGGTCATGACATCAAGATGGCATTGACGGCAGATGATTTTCTCGTTTCTCATGGTCGGTGGGGGCGGGAAATCAGTGCGCTTTCGTGCCAGTCCCATTTTGCCGGGGGGAGCGGAACTCAACTGCGTGGCGTCCGTTCAATATCTGAGGGTGATTCTTTCAGCCCATGCGGTCACACAGCGCTTGGGAACGATGCCGCTGTGTTGATATGACGAGCGGTACGAGCGGAGTGGGATGGGCCCGACAAGCTCCGTGTCGTCACCTGGCCGAGCCCCCTCCCCGGCGGAGCCCTTCCCCGGCCGAGCCCCCGCCCCGGCCGAGCCCCCGCCCCGGCATCCGCCCTTCAGCGACACGTCCACGTGGTGCCGTTTCCAGCCGCTGCGGCAGGCGCTGAAGCGCATGGGCGCGCCCAACCTGGTACCTCGACAACCTGGACAACGGCCTCCTCCGTCAACGTCATCAACCACCTGAAGCGGCTCAAGAACCAGGCCAAGATGGAGTACGACCGGCTGTGCAGCGAGGTGTCGGCGCGTCTGCCGGCTCCGACCAGGTCGGCATCAAGGTCACTAGCCGCAATTCCACCCGACGAGAAGCCACCAGCAACCCGGCGCTCAGCGGTGCGTGGACCGACGGGGCGGCGGCCGGCCGCCCGCGGCCTAGCGCTGGCCGTCGGCACTGGTGCCACGCGGCAGGAACGCTTTGGCACCAGTGCCACGGCGTTCCTGCTGCGCACCGAAACGTGTGCCATGTCGAGTGGGGAAAAGTATGGGCGGTTGTGCTTTGCGCGTTCCTTGGATCGTAAGGGTGTTGAAATTTGTGCGATCGTGGCATTTCCTGTCGGTTGAAAGTAGTTGATTCCCTGTAAAAGCTTGGTAGCGGGGACGTCAGGATCCTTCGGCTGAACATTGGCCATGGCTGGTTATTAGGGTTTATTTTCTCATCGGCGTATGTTTCTTAATGCCGATGTGTTACTGTATTGTACATGCACCCTTCTTATACCTGTGGTGCCGACACGTTCCTCAGCCTATATTTCGAATGACTTGTAAGACCGAGATCGGCTGGTATGACGTGGCTGGACGTGATGTGGGATGGTCGCCGTCACGTCCGATCCGTGCCGGCCGGCAGACAAGTTCGCGAGCCTGCTGGAGCCGATGCAGTACATGGCCGGCCTGACGCTGGCCGTACGGGACGGCGAGCTCGCCACGCAGAGCTACCGCAACCCGTTCGACATCAGCCGGCGCCACCTGCTCGACCAGCTGGTGCGCATGCGCGCCAACTTCATGCAGACCAGCGTGGGCCTCGTGCGCATGCAGGACCAGGTACGATAGCGGGCCGGCCGGCCGGGCCGCGCCGCACTCTCTTCAGGATTCGTGGACGCGGGAACTCCGAACGGCGTCGGTATTGTGGCTGGCGGTGTTGAAATCGACGGTCCAACCCGTCCGATCTTCCTGTTGTTAACTGGCAGCGGCGTGTGATGCTCATCCACCTGTTTGGTGTTGAGTGGGCGGGTTTTGGGGCTGGCATGAGGCAGCCGAGTTGCACCCTTCCCTCCATACCGTTCACTTGTTGCGCTTGGCACTGCTCCGTTTTCAAAGCTGTGCAGTGTCCGGTGCCTGGCCGCGAAGGCACTGAGGGCCGCTCGCTGTTGTGAGACCGCCGCTCTGCGACGGCCGCCAGCGAGCGCCACCGCCGGCGGCCGATCGCCCCGCCCGGCCCGGCCCCGCCTCACCGCCGACCCCAACCCCGACCCCGACCCCGACCCCGACCCCGCCTCTCCGCAGGACCAGGTGCACAACATGGCCGTCAGTCAGATGGGCAACTACCAGGACTACCTGAAGCGGCTGCCGGCGCCGCTGCGCGAGATCGAGACGGTGCCGGTGCGCCAGCACATGTTCGGAAATCCCTTCAAAATCGACAAGGTGACTGGGCGGGGACGTGAGCCCACTGGGTGGCGTGTTGTTCGAGTGCCACTCACGTACGTGCTTATGGGCCATTTTCTGCAACAAGTGGACCGATTTGTGCGATGAATTGGTTGCGATGCGTTAGTCTATCGATATGCGGTGTGTTACTCCATCCAGTCTTGGTGGAACGCGTATGGAGATAGTTGAATAGTCCACGAGGTCTGTGACTGCTACCCTCATTGAACACGTCACCTGTGTTGCATTTCTTAGCGGGGCAGGCGGTTGTTGCGCGCCGCGGACAAGGCAGATATCTCGCGATATCCCAACAGGCCTGCCACGGCGGTTCGGCTGACGGGTGTCTGGTCCGCAGCGTATGATGGTGGACGAGGCCGACATCGACCTGCTGGACAAGTCTGGCGGCGTGCGACCGGGCAAGCGGCCGGGCGAGCCGTCCGGACCGGGGCGTGGCAAGCAGCGGCGGCTGGGCCCGCCGGGCCGGGACCAGGCCGGCCTGGCGCGCCGGCCCGC
>NW_023596461.1:545410-611582 GCF_011947565.3 Pollicipes pollicipes
TGTCTAAGAAACTATCTCAGAGATGTGTGGCTTCGTCTGACACTCCATTGTCGCATCAGATTGAACAATTCCCTAGAAACTGCGTGCGCTGACAGCCACGGTCCGACTTTGACTGGCCATAGGTCAGAGGCCTTACAAGGTAAATTTAATTTGTGAACCAAGTGATTTGCTGTTCAAGTGCCTACAGCTATACCAAGTCTGGAGCGGTTGTGTCATTCGGAAGTCACTCTAGAACAACCTTCGGGAGTGTCTAATTGACCCCCCACCCGGACGGAGCTCCGCGCTGTCGAGTCGCGATTTGCAGAAAATGGTCATTTCGGCCGATGGTAGGTTCACATTGCCGGCTAATAGTGTTTGTTCAGTAGCATGCTTTGCGCAACCTTGCACCTTGCGCGAAAAAGTAAAGGTAATCGAAAATGAACGCCATATCTTCTCCAATAACTGCTCCAGCAACCCCGCTAGCAACAAGTGACAGGCTGCCGGGTGAGGGGGGGGGGGGGGCAATCAAATTAAATCGGGACGAAAAATGTGATAAGCGTGCTGCACTCGCAGCTTTAAACCATGCAGCAGTGCTGTCGAATAGAAAAGAAGCAGCCTCCCGGTTTGGTTATAAGTTTGTTTGCCGGGTCGCCGTATTATGACCATCACTGTACGCGCAGGCTGGCTGCCGTTAGCTAATCGCTGCCAACGGGTAATCTCAACAAAACAGGACATGCTTTCCTACGCGAGATTTGCGTTGCCGGCGGATAGTGCTTCCACAACAACATCGCTACCGCAAGGTCGCACCTTCCGCGCTCACGTAAAACCAGTGAAAATTGGACGTCGTATCTGCGCAATTCGCCGCTCCAGCCGGCCCGCCAGCATTGAGCGATACGCTGTCGGGGCATCGGCCGAATAAAATCTAAACAAAAGGCGACAAGCGCGTTGTAATAGCACGTGATAGTCGTATGCAAATGCTGTTGAATGCTCAAAAACCGAATCTTCGGGTTTGACTATGAACATCTGTCCCCGGTTGACGTGTTAAGGCCATCTCTCTGCCCGCGTCACGTAAGCCGGCCGCAGTTGGTCCGTGCTGCCAGCAGGTGGTATGAAAGAAAAAGGCCATGGCTGCCGGTGCGATATTTACCTTGCGGGCCGGTGGTGCTCCCTCAGTAACATTGTTAGTGTAAGACTGCAACTTCCGTGCACATGCCGAAGTATTTCAAATTAGACGCCGTATCTGCGCAAATCCCCGCTCCGCCGCTTCAGTAGGCCCGCAAGCATTCAGTGATGCGCCGTCGGGGAATCGAACAGATAAAATCGAAACAAAATCTGACGTGTGGCTTGTATTGGCAACTGATATCCCCATGCCAGTGCTATGGAATGCATAGAGTTGGAATTCTGGGGTTGGATTCTGTGCCCTTTCCCTGGCTGCTGCATTATGACCGTTAACATCGTGACATTAAGGTACACGACATGATGACATCACTCTACATGCAGAGCGGCCGCAATTAGCTCTGCGCCGTCAAGTTGTGGTTTGAACAAGAAAGGTTATTTTGGCCGATAGTAGATTGACATTATCGGCGGACAGCGTTCCAAAACGCTGCGCCTTCGGCGCAAAAGTAAAACTGTTTGACGTTGTACTTCGTATCTGAGCAAATCGCTGTACCTGGGGCCCACCAGTGTTGAGTGATGCGCTCCAGGGTTCACGCAAACAACAATGAAACAAAAATGTTACGAACGTGTATTACTGGCAGCTGAAAGCCCTTTACCAGTGGTATGTGATGCGCACAGTCCGAATCTTCTAGTCTGATTCAAGCATTTTCCTTCGCCGCTGCATCAGGCAGGGTCTAAAAAACCGGCATATGAAGCAGACACGCATGTTATCCGAAACGGCTCACTCAATCGTCTTGAAACCTTCACCAATCTATTCCGTGCAGTGAGGTGAGTGATGGGAGGCAGTGTCGAGACCTGACCTGAGGTCAAAGACCTAAAAAATTCAAAAGGAAAATTGTACATGCAAATACAGACAACTCAAATATCAGAGCCTACTGCACCGATCGCTGTGAAACCTTCACCACAGGATGCGCCATACCTGATTTTCTCTAAATTTGAAAACTTGGTGACCCTGGTTCAAGTTAAAAGCCGTCAAATTTCATAAGTTCTAATATTTTTACCAGCAGGCAACTCATTTCGGAACAATCGCTCCGATCACTTCCAAACCTTCACCACTCGATGGGACATGCCTAGCAGCTGCAATGTATGCCACGCCGCCATATACTATTGTTTGTGTAGCACCAAAGTGCAGGCATTTTTATTCTAATTTTTGCGGTCGTGTACATTACAGCAACATAATTTCTCCATATTGTGTGCGCTAACGCAAGAGCGTCATATTCTGTTTTTGTGAGCAAAGACACAAAGTACACTGCCCGAGGCATGTTTAATTCGGCACATTTAGGACAGTCGTGATCGTCCAATCAAACATTGACGTGGCCGCGCACAACACGCACGACGAAGCTCAAGGTTCCCGTTGACTAAGGCAGTGGCGTCTTTTCCTTGAGTTTTGCCCTTGCTCGCCTTTGGGACTTATACCTCCGTGACAAGCTATACAGTGAGTGCAGAAAGCTTTCCCCCAAGACGGATTCTGAGGCTATTGATCTGTCACAGCGAAAGACTGACCAAACCGGTCCGTTCAGGCCCAGACTCAGTTCGATTTGGCAGATTTCTGAACGACTTGGAGCCAGCAGCCTACAAAAGACTGCTGAGGGGGCGTGCACATAATTACGATAAAACGGTACCCGCACACCACACACATTGATCAGCCACGTACCATCACGTGTTTTGCGGCCAAGTTTCTGTTAATCATGGCGGCACCATGCACAATTCAGCGCGTGATTTTCAGTACATCTCCGCTAAAGTCAGCTAAAGGAGAAAGTCAGCCTCATAAGGCCAGCCTAACCAAGATGCACGTTTTCTTTCAAGAAAAAAAAACATGAAAGGGAAAGGCATCATTGTGAATGGCAGCATGTTTGCAGTTTCAACAGAGAATAAGGGTAAATGGCGTGCTGGATGGTAAGGTTTAGCAGCTATCGGTGTGGTAGGTTCTGAGCTGTGTTGTCTACAAGCCATAGTTTGGAATTTGTGAAATTTGATGACTTTTGAGCTGACCAAGGCTCACCAAATTTTCAACTGCAGTAGGGAATCAGGTAAAGCGCATCCAATGGTGAATGCTTCACAGCGATCGGTGCAGTGGGCTCTGAGATCTGAGTTGTCTGCATTTGCATGTTAAATCTCCCCTTTGCGTTTTCGATGTGCTCGGCCTCAGGTCAGGTCTCGATGTCGTCTCCTCATGACTCACCTCATTGCACGGAATCGATTGGTGAAGGTTTCAAGGCTATCAAAAGAGCCGTTTCGGAGAGCGTGCGTGTCTGCTCCATGCGCTGTTTTTTAAATACCCTGCCGCTGCATCATGACCGTCACTCTTCAAGCAGGGCAGTCCCAATTAGCTCTGTGCTTTCAAGTTATGATTTGACAACAAAAGTTATTTCGGCTAACGGTAGATTTACATTGCCGGCCGATAATGCTCTTACAATAACATGATTAACACAAGGCTTTGCCTTTCGCGCGCAGGGTTAAGTATTTCACATTGGATACCGCACCTGCCCAAATCACCGCTCAAGCCGATTTACTACCATTCGGTGATAGGCTTGCGGGTACTCGACCGAATAACATTGCATTTTACAAACCTTAACAGTATGTTAAAATGACAGCTGATAGCCTTGTCACAATGCGATTGAACGAGCATCGCAGCGTCTTCGCGATTAATTGCAAGTATTTTTGCCAGGTCGCCGTATTATGACCATCACTGTACGTGCAGCCCAACCGCCGTTACACGATCGCTGCCAAGCGGTAATATCAATAAAACAGGTCCTGTTTGCCGATGTGAGATTTACGTTGCCGGCCGATAATGCCTTCACAATAACATCGTTAACACAAAGTTTCACCTTCCACACATTCATGGAATTATTTCGAGCTGAGCTCCGTGTCCGCAGCAACCACCGCCCCACCGGGCCCCGCAGCATTGAGTGGTACACTGTCGGGGGATCGAACGAATAAAATCGAAACAAAAATATGGCGTGTACGTTCTGTGCTCAGCTGATAACCCTTCACCAGTGAGACCGAATGGAGAAGTAGCGGCCTCCGGTTTGATTACAAAAGTTTTTGGGAGGTCGTGTATTATGCGATCACTGTACGGGCAAGCAAGCCAGCCGCCGTTAGCAGGTCACTGTCAGGGAGTGATCTGAGAAAAAGCGGGTCCTATCTTCCGGTGCGAAATCGACATTGCCGGCGAATGGTGTCCAACAATAGCATCGTTGGTACCAGGTTGCACCTTCCGCGCACATGTAAAAGTAGTTACAATTCGACACCGTCTCTGTGCAAGTCACCGCTCCAGCCGGCCCGTCAGCATAGAAGAGCGTTCTGTCGCGCGGTCAACCAAATACAATAAAAAATAATATCTGACGGCTGTATTGTTTTGACAGCTGACAGCTCTACATGAGTGCTATGGACAACGAACAGCCACAATCTTTGCGTTTGGTTGTAACTATTTTTTCTCGGGCCTCCGTATTATGGACATCATTGTACGCACATGCCGACCGCTGTTAGCTCTACGTTGTCAAGGGGTGATTTGAAAAGGTCATGTTTCCCCATGCGTGACTGATATGGCCCGCCAGTATCAAGTGATAGCTATTCGGTGGTCGACCGAACGCAGTCAGACAAAAAATATGACAAGTGTTTTACTGTCAGCTGAAACCCCTACACCACCGCTATTGAATTCATTCAGTCGCAGTCCTGGAGTTTGATTATGAGGGTTTCGACCGGACCATCGTATTATGGCCACCACCCCACGTGCAAGCCGGATGCAGTCAACACTGCACTGTCAGGGGGTGATTTGGAGAAACAAGATCATGTCGGCCGATGGTGAATTATCATTGCCGGAAGACAGTGCTCCCGCAATGGCATAGTCATCACAAGGTTGCACCTTCCGCGTACAAGTAAAAGTGTTCCAAAGTGGACGCCATATTTGTGCAAAAAGACGGGCCAGCCGGCCCGCCAGCAGTGAGTGGGACGCTGTAGTGTGGTCAACCTAATTAACTGAAACGCAAATCTGACGAGTGCGTCGTAGTAGCAGCCCATAGCCCTGCGCTAGGGGTATCGAATTAGAATGCACACAGTTGCAACATTCTGGTATATTATGAATATCTTTCGGGTCGTCACATTATGGTCGTCACTCTACGAGTAGGCCGGTCGACGGTAGCTTATCACCGTCAAGGCGTGATTTCAGCTATAGCGACATCGTTTTGATGCTTGGAACATTGAACATTTCTATCACATAAAGTTTTACATTAATGGTCGTGTGTTTGGTCATCAACACGCACCCGGGTGGCCGGCTAGATACTCTTCGCTCGGGTGGGGGTCAATTTGACCCCCGTGAGATCTCGGGAACTAAGAAAGCTAGAGACACTAAACTTACAGGGTGTCTTGACCTGTACGTAAACTCACTCAGGGCAAAGTTTAAACTTCATAGGTTATGATCTTTCTGTCATATAAGGTCAAACAAGGTCAAATTTCAGGTTAGTCTCCAAAGTGCCCCCAGAACCTAGACAACTGTTTCTAAGCAAAAGTTCACAGGCCCATTTAAGGTCAGTTACCTTGTTTGACCTTTTGAAGGTTATGGTGACCAAAACCGTACAAGAATGCTCTGAGTTTTGCATTTGAGTAAGCGACAAAGATTACGCTAGGCAGTAGGTTCCTAGAAAATATGTTGGACCGGGTCATCTTAGGTCAACGACCTATTCTGACTACTAAGAAGTCAATGGAAGATGCATAATGTGGTTCCTGCTGTCAATAAATTCGAAATGAACACCACAAATTATCCCATACATCAAGCCCTAGAGTAATCAATCAAGTTGTTTTTGACCTTGGTCTGCCTTTATACCTGATCTTAGGTCAACGTAATTTGTTCATTCAATATTTGTGGTGCCTAAGAAAACATCTCAGAGATGTATGGCTTCGTCAAATACTCCGTTATTGTATCAGATTGGATGATTCCCTAGAAGTTACCTTCGCTGCAACTATGACCTGACTTTGAACTGCCATAGGTCAGCGACCTTACGAGGTACATCTAAATTTTTGTGTCAAACGATCCGCTATTCAATCGTCTACAGTTATGCAAAACTTTTCTACAACTATTCGCGAACTATTCTGGAAAACCTCCGGGGGTCAGTTTAACCCCCAACCAAGCGCTTGTTAATGGTCGTGTGCGGCAACCAAACTGGCTGGTCAAGACCACTTCACCCCGAAACAAATGTGTCTGGCCGTTAGCATCAATGACGTCATCGCACGGCGCGTGCGTCTTCATCACAACATTGAATCACGTGCCGTTGCGTTATCACGGTTTTAAAGGCCTTGGCTGCAGCTTATCTGGCGCATCTATGCGCCAGACTTTCTGGGAGTTACTATGTGTTTACATATGGTGGAGAGGTTTCGTGGCCTCGGTTGGTGTTGGCACGTATCGGGGGGAGTCCGTGGCCGTTTTGGGAGATTATGGCAGTATTTTTAGGATTATAACAAATTGTAGTTTTACTGCGGTGCTGTGAGCGATCATGATCGAAATATCATGTGATCTTCTTGACGGCCCCGTGTTTCTGGCCGGTCAGACACTCCGCTGCACCATCACCTTGCTCTGTCCTGAGCTAGACAGGCACGCGCCTGCAACTTCCAACTGTGATGTTTGTGAGAACTTGGCATGGGTTAGTGCTCAGGTGAGATCATGTGAGAGTGTTAGTTTTTGGTTATCAACAAGCAGTGAGGTGTACAATGTGTAAACTGTCAGTATTTATGATGTTCAACTCTGACCAATATCATTCTTTGTGTGTAACCAGGTGCATTTGAATTGGAGAGGAGCTAGGGTCTGTAAGCCTCAACTTCATGTAAGTCTAGCATGGACACCATGAATGGGAAGAAATAAGTGCTCACAGCTCTTTCCCTGCAGCTATCTTCCATCTTAGGGGAATGTCATTGCCCACACATTTTGCTAGAGCTGAGATGGCATGAAACAATTAACAAATTTTGTGCAACCTTCATGGTGTCCAGTTTAAAAGATACCCCCTGTGCTGTCTATTTGTCATTGATGTATAGATGTATATTGATGTACAGTTTGCCTCATCTTTGCAAGCCCTGCTTGGCTGTAACTTCAGGGGAGCATTTTAAAAATTGCAAGTATGGGAGGGATTAAGAGTAAAATTCCCAAAAAATATTAAGAGATAATGGAATACTGAAAAGCTAACAAAAGCTTTGTCCTGAACAAAGAAAACATAGCAAGCAGAAACAAGCAGGAACCAACATGTATCAGCATTCTATGCACTAACAGGGCATTGGGAGAATTTGCAGAAGAAATGGTCGTAAGCCATATTTGTGATGGATGTTTAAAAATATCTGAACAACACTTGAAGTATGGTGTCAACAAACAGTCTAAAATATAAACTGGGATGGGACAGCCTGAAGATAAGACTGATTTTATGCAGACCACTTAGTAACTTATCATTTTTATTTTATCCCAGAGACATTATCATCCCAATCCCAGGTTATATGCAACAAAGAATATAATAGGGGATTATGGTAATGATATAATCTACAGAACTTCCACTTATCAGTGCTAATACATGGCAATTATCCATGTACATGGGCAACAACTTCTATTCATTGCTGTACAAGGGAAAGCTAATGCCATTTTTTTAATGCAACACAAAAACATTTCCAGCAGAACTAGTCACTTCTACCTTCTACCTTCAGCCTGTTCTGTTCACATCAGGTTGTCTTGCCTAGATTGTCAGCCTCACAGATCATCATATGAAGATCTTAAAAATAAAGGCCTCATTTTCTCACCAATCTGGCTTTAGCAGCTGAAACCTTTTGTTAAAAAGCTACTGTTTTGTTCTTCCAGAGAATGCATTAATATTAGAGGTCTGGTTTTACACCTTCCCCTGAGATATAGTTAGATGGAAAATTGGGCATCCTTCATTCATTCCTTGTGTTCACCCCATTGTTGTTTTGTGCATGTGTACATGCACCATGATTTGAACCTGAAATATTCCATGGAGAGGAAAAAATAAGGACCAGTTTTGCCCAAAATGTCAACAGTTTTATCATTTTTAGTATTTCTGGGGGAAACGGTCTGAATTATGCAAAAGTGTCTGGGCTAACACGAACATTGTGATAATAGGAACAAAGCCCCATACAGGAAGGGGCAAGTCTCCACTGATGGTACTGCAGTGTCTCAGGCATTGGCCCACTTCGACAGTGGCTGGTGACGCTGGCCTGCCTCTGACACTGGTTGCATACCTCCGGCCAGGTGCAGTGCTTCTGCCAGGTGAACGAGGGCAAGGTGCGTCAGCGGGCGGCGGCCGACCCCGAGCTGGCGGCCGTCTCCAGCACGGCCTACCTGCCGGACCGCGGCGAACGCGGCCGCATCGTGCTGGCCACCAAGCCCACCATCCTGGTGTGCGACCTGCGCCTGCGGCCCGGCCAGTCGCGCCGGCTGGACTACCGGCAGGTCCTGCCCACCGACGCCATACCCTCCTACCTGGGACAGGCCGTCCGCTATGTGTACAAGGTCAGTCCTGTGGTGGCCGGCAACGCCTCTTTTTCAACGGCCATTGGACGGCTTTTAGTCTGCACGACTAAAAAAAGTCGGACTGTTTTCAGTCCTTAAATGTTTTCATGTCGAATAGCCCCGCGAGCGACGGGACCGTTTCAGTTCGAATCTCTCATAGAGACGCGAGCGTTCACTCAGTGATGAGTACTGAGCGCGCTGCCTCGTGGCGGCCGGCCCCCGGCAGGTGACGGTGGGTGCTCAGCGGGTGAACAGCTCGATCCGGCTGCTGCGTGTGCCGGTGCGCGTGCTGCCGCTGGACGCGCGCGCCGCCCCCCACCACAGCGACACGGACGACATCTGCCCGTCGAACCCGTTCCTGCCGGTGGGCGACGGCGGCGAGTCGGCGCACGAGGTGACGCTGCAGCTGCTGCAGCACCGCACGGCGCGCCGCGCGCCCAACTACTACAACATCACTAACCAGGTGACGGCGCGACGGCGGCCGGCGCGGGGGCGCGGGCGTGGGCCGGCATCGCCCGCACGGGCCGGCATCGCCCGTTACTGTTACCGTTACCGTTAGGGGAAGGGTAAGTGGATGAGTTGCAACGTGGCAAATCATCACATCACCCGACTTTGCGACACAGCTGGGGTCAACAGTCGGGTTGCCCAGCAGGTTTGGAATGAGCTGACGTGGACGTATCAAGGTCGTAGCGGTGTCCTGATACGGAGCTCAAAGGAAGCGTTATGTATGTGCCTACCTGTATGCCTAATGTATCTGCCCATCTTAGTGATGGTCGTTGAGGTACAATAGTTTTGCAAAGGCTGTGTAGGGAATGATTCGATTACTTCTATTAGCCCCGTGGGGCCAGAACCGTGTTGGGCAATTGTGCTTGGCTGAAAGCTAATTCCGGGTGGCGTTAAAGTACCAATGTCATAATGAGGAAATATTGGTCAAGACCTGCTAGGGGTGGGGGTAAGGAAGCAATGGTAAAGGGCCATTCCAGGACGGATTGGAACCAGGCTGTTCTCAAATGGATTGGAACCTGACCACACCGTCAACAGCTCTCGCCGGCCAGATCAGATCAGGGCATGCATCCACAGGACGCACAGGAATGGCAATGTGGTTCTCGTATATCATAGATACACTCCACCCATACCCATCAATTCTTTGGATCTGGCCAGGTAGGGAAATGCCATTCATGACTGGGATTGTAGGACTATAGAGAGGTAACACGGACATGGAGATCTGAGGAACTGGGAGGAATATGCCAGCCGCTAAGCGCGCTTCCCGGAAGTGGGATGATTTCGTGTTTATGGACAGGGTCGGGGATGCACCAGCCGAGCCACAGGCAATGCAACGTTTTCTGGGCGGCAGAATGGATCCGGTGCCGCAGGGCTGTGTGGCCGCACCGTCAGCAGACGAGCGCCGGCGGCTGGCTCCCCTGATCCGACTGGCCCGTTCGCCGCGTGGGCCGGCTCCCTCTGACGCCGCTCGCTCCGCCGGCAGCACGGCCGCGTGGTGCGCTTCTGCCTGTTCAAGACGGTCTTCAAGCTGGGCGAGGAGGTGGCGGCCACGCTTGACTTCAGCCAGGCGGACGTGCGGTGCGTGCAGTACTCGGTCACGCTCGAGAGCGTGGAGACCGTGCACGAGCGCCACCAGCAGCGCGCCCACCAGAAGCCCGTGACGCGCGCCTACAACAAGTGCCACGAGGTGAGGCGCTGCTCTCGGGTCAGCGGGGCGGCGCGCCGGCAGCTCGGCGCAGCTCTCACTCGTAAGCCCGACGATCCCACCGGCGGACGCGTCCAGCAGCCTCTGGGTTGCTAGTGCAAATGGCATGCGCATTGTAGGTCTGCGTATAAAAATGTACTTTCCAGTGGATAGCATCCTTTGGTATAAATAACAATCTGCGGGGAATCCTGCAGGTGATAGGATCAGCGTCACCCACATAGGCGGGGCAGAGGCCTTTCTCAGCAATACATGCGTAGAGGGCGGAGGCCCATGAGCTATTTCAAGACACCTCACCAAAGTTGGCCTCGAACCGTTCATCATCATGCCTTCGACTTTGATGAAATCCGGCACATGCTTGTATCTGTATCACAAAGTATATCCCTCGGATTTTAAGTGTTGTAGGTCACATGGGTCACGGAAGGGAGGTCTCAGGAATTTCAGGGTCACGTGGAAAATTGGACCAAAACATAATTTATATATCTGCAACGCATGCTCAGATATGACCAAAGCTGCGTGCTGTTAGAAAACAAATGACCTGCTGCATTCACGAGACATGCCCGTGACCTCGTTACCTACCCGCACTTGCGTGACCTTTTAAATGGTTTGGTTCTGAACATAAGTATTTTTCACTGAAGAATGCCCAGCACATTGCCTGAGCAATCACAGCTTGCTTTGTTGCTCCGATTCCATGTCGTGTCCAAACGGGGTCAACAGTAAGGTCGTGACATGGGCCTGTACGTGCCTTCGGTGCGTGACGTGAAGCATACCAATATGGGTGTTATGGGAAAGCCGGTCACCCAACAAGCACAGTGGTAATGTTTTCAAAAATGCGAAATCACGCAAGCTATATGAAAATTAATACCCGAACGCATCCTTGTGCATTGATGACTTCAAAAACAGCGCGAAAGAAAGTTCATTGGCTTATATCTTGTGATAAATGTGGCCTGGTAGGTTAAAAATAACATCGATGTAGTACGGGATATTGCGCCAAATTTTATCCAAATCGAAAAGGTTACGGCGAGCATGCTTCGGTGATTCCGCGGAAAAGTCCGTCGGTAGTGCCTTTACAGTCGGGGCAGAGGTGTTCGGTGGGTGGAACAGGGGCCCATGTTAGCATTCTCTGCACAGGCGGACAGGGTCCAGTGTCAGCACTGCCTTCACGGGTGCTGCCTGCGTTTACATACACATATCATGATCTGGAGAAATCCACTGGACCGGCTCTATCAAACAACTGACGATTTGGCGATCAGGCCAACCGCTGTAATTCGCGACGCGTCCGACGCCGACGCCGACGCCGCGTAAGATGGGCGCCGCTGACTTGCCTGTCCCGCCTGGCCAGGTGTGCCTGAACCTGGAGGAGACGCACGTGATGCTGCCCGTGCCGCTGCACGTGACGCCCACGTTCCGCTCCGAGCTGGTGGCGCTCGACTGGCGGCTACACTTCGAGTTCGTCACGACGACGGGCGGCGCGACGCCCATGGCCGCAGCCGCCGACCCGGCCCACCACGCCACGTGGGAGGCGCCGGGCGCGCTGCCGATCGAGACCATGGTGTGGGACCTGCCCGTGCAGCTGTGCTCCACCAGCCCCGGCCACGTGGCGCAGGGCCTGCATATGGACGTGGTGCACACGGTCAAGGTTTAGCGTGCGCCGCCGGCCGGGGTTCGGCCGCCCTTCGGGACCGCGTCAGGAGACAGCCGCGACCGACAGACCGACACAGCCCGGCCCCACGCGCCAGACGGCGGCGCGGCTGGGACTCCACCCTACCCGCTGAGGAGCGGACGGCCGATGCAGGACGAGGTGGTTGCGGCAGATGTGGCGGGGTGCGACGTGTGATGGACCTGTGCTGTCTCCCACTCCGGGTATCGGCCCTCCGTTCCACGTCCGGTCCCGTCCCAACGCAGCCGGGTGCCTGGCCGTCGTGACTGCGTGATACATTACCGAGGGCCGGCTGTCGTACCTCTCGCTGCTGTTGTCGGCGCTGCATGCTCGGGTCAGGTCAGACCGGCGAGTCGACTGGAACGGCCGGGCCACGTCTCGGGCCCACGGTCGTGTTCGGTAAGCATGTCCAACTGTCCATCGTAGGTATGGTTGCTCACCTGTGCACTGGTTGGCAACCACCGTGTCAGAAAGCGGCGCGCGCCTGTGGCGCCGGTGTTTTGTTTTAGAGAATGTTTTGGGCTGTCATACCTCGTCGACGTACAGCTTCTCAAATCGTTGGCAATAAATATTTATGCACATGTTCGAATTGCTGAGCAGATTTTTACTGCTAGCAACTCCATCGCCTTTACATCACATGCAGGCCTTCCCTCCTCCACGACGTGACGCCATGTCTGCGTTTGCATGAAGCACGCACCCTTTCACTACGTTAGGCGCAAGGTTGCTGGGGTTTGGTGAACGCAAACGTGTCCACTCTGTCGCTTCGCCTCCATTTCTCACATATTGCGCGTCGCGCCGCGGAGCGAGGGCTATTTAAGGAAAGGAACCGGACTATTCATGAGCCGCGTTCCAACGCAGGTCCATGCAGTCCGCCGCGGAAAGGTCGTGCTTGAAACAAAGGCATGCACCAGCGTGAGGAACAAAGCATACACCCGAAAGGGCAGGTAAGGCAGGCATATGGGCGTAAGCGGCGGAAATTACCTCCCGACAGATGGGGCGTAATCTGGAGGGCAAAGGGCACGTCGTATCGTGCCAACGATAGTAACTGGAAGCAGCGCGCTGCGACCACGTGGGCGTGCGTCTGTTAGCAAGAGTCCAGTCAGCAGGGAGGGCGGAGATCTACGTCGTGAGCCATGCCAAAGTCCACCAGCGAATGTCGGTCGTCATCAGCTGGGGGGGGGGGGGGGGGTCGCCGGGCGGCGTCCGGGTCAGCTGTGCATCTCAGCCCCGGCACCGGCCACCAGCGACTGTCGGCTGCATCGGACCTCCCCCCCCCCCCCCCCCCCATGCTCCGACTGGGACTCAGCCGATTACGCAACATCTCGAAATGCCAGATCGCCCGAATGACAGGTGGAAGCCGAGTTTTCCCTGTCACCAGAGGCAGGCACTTACTGAGCGCGACTACCGACATACAGGAGTGGTGAACAAGCGCATACTACAGATTCTGCCCAGCCGGCTGGCGGAGTAATATTTGGCATCCATAACTTTATTTAATAAAAACACTGTGTCAACAATGTTTGCCAACGTGGCGTCGCAATCGTTAAATCGCCGCACTTCACAATACACTACTTGTGATCACTCGCGCTATGGACCTGTGGTGGGGCTGGGGGAGGGCAAAGGAACAGAACACTAGAAATACAACAAAACGGCTATGAAAATAGTCCAGTTATTGTACAAATGTGGGGCGGCGTAAAATGCCAGCCTGGTGGCAAGGATGGGATGAGGCGCGCGTGCGGGAGGTGCGCGCGCGGCCGCCGGCCGGCGCCGCGCCGTCCGTTTGTACGTGGGGCGCGACCCGGTCCTTCGGCTGGCACCCGTATCACAGAGGGGGTGGGGGCGGCGCGCGCGCCGCTCACCGCGGCCCGTTGACGCGCAGCTGCCCGTTGCGGTGCGGCCAGCCACGACCGTTCTCGCCGTTCACCACACTCGCGAGGAAGCCCTCCAGCACCTGCGCCAAGTGTTTCCGCTTGAGCCGCCGCGACTCTGCGATAATCTCGCGCACGAAGTCGGCGCGCGTCTCACTGTCGCCCTGTGCCGTCGCCAGCCGGCTGAAGAGCGTGTCGTAGTCTGGAAGCGGGCGGTCTCCGGTTAGGCTCAGGTCACGGCGAAGGCAGCGGCGGCAGATCAGTGCCGTAAGATGAGCTGCGCAGTTACGTCAGAAGCGGTACCAAGAACGACAGATCAGCAGAGCAGACAGGGTTTCTCGCAAATACAATGCACGTGGCGTGACTCCGATGAGCCGGCTCGCAAGCCGAAATCAGCATTGCAAAGTATCAACAAAGCATGAGGTAAAACTGGCGCGCCTCGCCACCGTTGCCCTGTCACGACAGATCTGCGAGCGGGCCGGCGACTGATCACCTGCCGCCACGGACCGGCCGCTCGCGAGCGACGACCGCAGCTGACTGTTACTGACGGGGTCCAGGATACCCCCGACCGTCACGATAACCGGCCAGGCTCGAAACGCTGCCGGCTGCACCCAACCAACCAACAAACGCGTGCGCCACTGTAATTTGGCGTCGTTACATGGTTCTAATCAGAATATTTATGAGACAGGACGCACGAGAGGAAAGCCTGGAATACAAAGGCATGACGAACGACCCGTGACTGCTGATCAGGTAGTGGTGAAACATGATACAAAAACAGGCGCCTGGTTCACACAGACGTTAATCAATAGAACTGTTTAGTGAGCCAGTAATGCATATAACATCTTCTACCCACGGGGCGCACGTTGCGTTGCCATCACGTTGCTCCCACCAACGTTTACCACTACAAAGGCGACAGTCGCGAGCGTCGCGAAGCGATATCGCCAACGCACCAAACGTCTGGCAATATAACGCTGCGCGTGGGCCTTGTGAACATACGCTTGATCTTTAGATTGGAGCTGGTCGACGTCAAAATGAACAAAAGTCAGCTGCAACACGCACAACGAAGGGAACGGTCGATCAGCATTGAAATACGTTGTCGAGGGTCTTTTAACTAGTTTCTTGAATTCGTCTCTGCACCGAGGACATCCTCATTACGCACATCTCAAGGTAAATCCGTCACTTTTTTAAGAAAACTGACGGTACATTTAGTCCAACCGGACATGCGCCAGAAAAAAACTTTCACGAAGGAGACCGTATCACTGAGCAGCCCGCGGGTACGCCCGTGGAAAGAGCCTACCAGCGTGTCTGTGCTCGCCTGCCCGGCCGGCCAGCTCGGCTCCGGTCGGCGGAGGGCCGACGCGACGGGACACTCACTCCTGCCGGGCCGGCGGATCTCCTTGTAGAGCGCCAGCCGCAGCTGCCGGTTCAAGCGGCGGTCAGGCTGGCTAGCCTGCAGACCGCCGTTGACGGTCGGCGGCGAGACGCCGGCCGTGCGCGGCGACGGCGGCGGCGACAGGCTGACCGGCGCCGACTCCGACGACGGCTCCGGCTGGGTCCGAATCTCCGACAGCTCCGTGTCTGGGGACGGCAACGACAGCGCGTCAGGGGGGCACATCCCAGCGCCGCGCCCGGGCACAGCGAGCCACAGTGCAGGTCCGGTCTGGCTACAGCTCGGTGTCTAGGGGACGGCGACGACAGCGCGCCAGAGAGACACGTCCCGGCTCCGCGCTCGGGCACAGCGAGCCACAGTGCAGGTCCAGACTGGCTACAGCTCCGTGTCTGGGGACGGCGGCGACAGCTCGTCAGGCAGACACATCTCGGCTCCGCGTTCGGGCACAGCGAGCGACAGCGCAGGTCCGACCTGGCTACAGCTCCGTGCGTGACAGGATCATCAGACCCGTGGATCGCGTCACCGTCACCGTCACTGCCCCTACCGTCCTCCAGCTCCTCTATGGTGACCACGGTGGGCTGTGTCGGCGGCGGCGGCGTCGGCGGCAGCACCACCACCGGTGCCGGCGGCGCCGGTGGGGTCGGCGCCGCCGGCATCGCCGTCGATGGCGGCGGCGGCGCGGGCGGCAGCGGCGGGGCCGACACTGCCGGCTGGGCAGGCGGCGGCGGCGAGACGGGCGGCGGCGGGGGCGGCGCCACCGGCGTCGGGAGCGGCGCCGCCGGCACCGGCAGCGGCGCCACCGGCGTCGGCAGCGGCGCCGGCGCGGCGGCCGGCTCGCCCACCGGCGGCGTCACGGTGATGGGTGGCGACGCCGGCGCCGGCTTGTCCGGGATGACGGGCGCCGGCGAGGCGGGCCGGCGCGCCAGGCCGGCCGGGTCCCGGCCCGGCGGGCCCAGCCGCCGCTGCTTGCCACGCCCCGGTCCGGACGGCTCGCCCGGCCGCTTGCCCGGTCGCACGCCGCCAGACTTGTCCAGCAGGTCGATGTCGGCCTCGTCCACCATCATACGCTGCGGACCAGACACCCGTCAGCCGACCAGCCGTGGCAGGCCTGTTGGGATATCGCGAGATATCTGCCTTGTCCGCGGCGCGCACAAACCGCCTGCCCGCTAAGAAATGCAGACACAGGGTGACGTGTTCAATGAGGGTAGCAGTCACAGACCTCGTGGACTATTCAACTATCTCCATACGCGTTCCACCAAGACTGGATGGAGTAACACACCGCATATCGATAGACTAACGCATCGCAACCAATTCATCGCACAAATCGGTCCACTTGTTGCAGAAAATGGCCCATAAGCACGTACGTGAGTGGCATTCGAACAACACGCCACCCAGTGGGCTCACGTCCCCGCCCAGTCACCTTGTCGATTTTGAAGGGATTTCCGAACATGTGCTGGCGCACCGGCACCGTCTCGATCTCGCGCAGCGGCGCCGGCAGCCGCTTCAGGTAGTCCTGGTAGTTGCCCATCTGACTGACGGCCATGTTGTGCACCTGGTCCTGCGGAGAGGCGGGGTCGGGGTCGGGGTCGGGGTCGGCGGTGAGGCGGGGCCGGGCCGGGCGGGGCGATCGGCCGCCGGCGGTGGCGCTCGCTGGCGGCCGTCGCAGAGCGGCGGTCTCACAACAGCGAGCGGCCCTCAGTGCCTTCGCGGCCAGGCACCGGACACTGCACAGCTTTGAAAACGGAGCAGTGCCAAGCGCAACAAGTGAACGGTATGGAGGGAAGGGTGCAACTCGGCTGCCTCATGCCAGCCCCAAAACCCGCCCACTCAACACCACACAGGTGGATGAGCATCACACGCCGCTGCCAGTTAACAACAGGAAGATCGGACGGGTTGGACCGTCGATTTCAACACCACCGGCCACAATACCGACGCCGTTCGGAGTTCCCGCGTCCACGAATCCTGAAGAGAGTGCGGCGCGGCCCGGCCGGCCGGCCCGCTATCGTACCTGGTCCTGCATGCGCACGAGGCCCACGCTGGTCTGCATGAAGTTGGCGCGCATGCGCACCAGCTGGTCGAGCAGATGGCGCCGGCTGATGTCGAACGGGTTGCGGTAGCTCTGCGTGGCGAGCTCGCCGTCCCGTACGGCCAGCGTCAGGCCGGCCATGTACTGCATCGGCTCCAGCAGGCTCGCGAACTTGTCTGCCGGCCAGCACGGATCGGACGTGACGGCGACCATCCCACATCACGTGCAGCCACGTCATACCAGCCGATCTCGGTCTTACAAGTCATTCGAAATGTAGACTGAGGAACGTGTCGGCACCAGGGGTATAAGAAGGGTGCATGTACAATACAGCAGCACATCGGCATTAAGAAACATACGCTGATGAGAAAATAAACCATCATAACCAGCCATGGTCTATGCTCAGACGACGAACCCTGACCTCCCCGCTCCCAAGCTTTTATACGGAATCAACTATTTTCGACAGACAGGAAATGTCACGACCGCACGAGTTTCAACACCCTTACGATCCAACGAACGCGCAAAGCACAAGCGCCCACACTTTTTTCCACTCGGCATGAAAAACGTTTCCGTGCGCAGCAGGAACGCCGTGGCACTGGTGCCAAAGCGTTCCTGCTGCGTGGCACCAGTGCCGACGGCAGCGCTGGCCGCGGCGCCGGCCGCCGCCCGGTCCACGCACCGCTGAGCGCCGGGTTGCTGGTGGCTTCTCGTCGGGTGGACTTGCGGCTGGTGACCTTGATGCCGACCTGGTCGGAGCCCGGCAGACGCGCCGACACCTCGCTGCACAGCCGGTCGTACTCCATCTTGGCCTGGTTCTTGAGCCGCTTCAGGTGGTTGATGACGTTGACGGAGAGGCCGTTGTCCAGGTTGTCGGGTACCAGGTTGGGCGCGCCCATGCGCTTCAGCGCCTGCCGCAGCGGCTGGAAACGGCACCACGTGGACGTGTCGCTGAAGGGCGGATGCCGGGGCGGGGGCTCGGCCGGGGAGGGGGCTCGGCCAGGTGACGACACGGAGCTTGTCGGGCCCATCCCACTCCGCTCGTACCGCTCGTCATATCAACACAGCGGCATCGTTCCCAAGCGCTGTGTGACCGCATGGGCTGAAAGAATCACCCTCAGATATTGAACGGACGCCACGCAGTTGAGTTCCGCTCCCCCCGGCAAAATGGGACTGGCACGAAAGCGCACTGATTTCCCGCCCCCACCGACCATGTGAAACGAGAAAATCATCTGCCGTCAATGCCATCCTGATGTCATGACCTGCACACACCCGCGACCCAATTATTTTGCAGGAATCTGAACTACGTCCAAACATAACGCTGTTTGACTCGCCTCAAGGATAAAAAGAAGCTAAGTCACGCCGAGCGGCGAAGACGGACCTAGCAGACGGCACATCCCGACGGACCAATTACCTGAGCATAGTAGGCCGGCATGGTGCGCAGGTAGTTGTCGAAGCGGGCCTTCCACTCCTTGGTGGGCTTCAGCCGGTGCACCTTGAACAGCTCGTCCAGCAGCGGCAGCAGCACCGGGTAGTTGTACGGCATGACGAACAGGTTCACACAAGTCAGTGTGGTACTCGCCTTCAGGTAACCAAACGGCAGGCCCGAGTCGCCGTTCTTGGAGCTGTTGGCGATGTACACCTGGCGGCGCGAGCGACGACGGTCAGCTGACGCACAGCGGCGCCACGTGCGCCGCATGACGGACTGGGGTATAAAACACCACTCACCCGCTCGCTCCTCCTCACAAACTGACGCATTCATATTTATTCCAGTTTCGTTACATTGTTATATAATATTTATTGTATTTTGTACAACTGCTATATATAGAGGTAAGTACATATATATATATATATATATATATATATATATATATATATATATATATATATAATCACATGCAATCCAGTGTTTTAGCGATAACAACATGTCTGCAGCGCAGCAACTAGCCATCAGCACAATTGAACCACGAGGCTGCTGTCACAAGTGTCCATGCCGACCGGCGGCGGCGGCGGCGGCGGCGGCGGCGGCGTGCTGACCTGCCAGCAGGTGGCTGGCTGCTTCCGCGACAGGATGAACTGCGTCAGCGGGCTCGGCTCCAGCTCGTACTTGTCGAACGGCAGGTTCTCGATGACCATGGGCTCGCGGCTGGTGCAGGTGAACTTGACGACCGGGTGGGCCGAGCGGGACGGCTGCCGCACGCACAGACAGGTCCACCGTCAGCCGGCGCCGCGCCAGGCGCCGCACAGTCGCCACGAGAGCAACGTCATGTACAGCACGGTGAGGTCACGGCAGTGGCGCCACAGGCCGCGTTGGTCCAGTTACATAGGCGGTTTTCACCACAATCGTTTACACACAAACAATGTGAGCGAGCCGCGCCGCCGTGACTGCGTCGACACCTATCTAACGTCCGCAGCCTACGACTCAGCTCTCCGGCAACAGCGAGCCACCAGGCCGACCTCGGCCACGGATACGCGACGGGGACCAGCTTCCCAGCGCCGGCCCCGGCGGCAGCCGGGCGCCTCTCACCAGTGTGGGCGAGCTGACTTCGGGCCAGAACGCCTCGGGGATGGGCCAGTGGCCCAGTGGGAAGCCCTTCTGCGCCGAGCGCGGCACGTAGATGAGCTTGCGGCAGCTGTGCCACGACTGGCTGGAGAGCGGCAGCGGCGAGGCCGGCCGCGACGACGCCTGGTCGTTGCTGAAGTTGATGACGTTCTCCTTGCCGCCCTCGCTGTCCGTGTCGGCGCCTCCTGGCAGGAGACACGGCTGTATCGTAATTCCGCAGCGACGCGGCGTGGCGTGGAGCGATCGGGCCGTGACGGCTCGCCGTTATGGCAGCCAGCTCTCTACAGCCGCTGCATGTCTACTCTGGCAATCACCTACTGGCTATCATCCACGAAAGGTGGGGTGAGGAGGCAACCAGGCTCTCGACAACATCCAGCTTGCAAGACATCTTTGCCATTAAGTCTATGAATCACACATCCCAAAGTACTTTATGTTTCGTTCCGAGCGTGAGCCGGTGCCCTGTGTGGCGGTCCAGTGTCCGCCTCCCGCCGCCGCCTCGCCCCGGCCGGTGCCCTGTGTGACGGCCCAGTGTCCTCTCCCCGCCGCTGCCTCGCCCCGGCCGAAGCCCTTCGTGACGGCCCAGTGCCCTCTCCCCACCGCCGCCTCCCCCCGGCCGGTCTCCGCCCGCGGCGTCCGTACCGGGATCGGCGGCCACCGGCGGCGGGTCCGGTCCCATCTTCTCGAAGTTGATCACCACCCCGCTCTGGATCTTTTGCACCAGCGACTCCACACACTGCATCAGCATCCGGTGCGAGGTGATGGCGTACGACCGGCCTGGCGACGGGAGCAGCGCCCTCAGACCGCGGACAAACCGCAGACCACACCTCAGACAGACAGCGGCTTCTCGACCATCCGAGGAAGTTTGACTTAACACGCAACGAGGTGAAGAACACAACAGGTGTGCGACACATAAACGCCTGCAGCAGAGCATCTCTAAACGTGAACTTGCTGACAGTCATGACATACCCGAGCCCCACCACATGAAGGGAGCACAGGGAGCCTGCGCGGCCGCCGACATCGGCCTGCGCGGCTCAGCGAGCGTCACTGGTGGGTCGGGGTCGTGGCCGGCGTTGCGGTTGGGGTCGGCGTCAGAGTCAGGGTCGAGGTCAGGGTCGGGGTTGGGGTCGGGGTCGGGGTCAGGGTCAGGGTCGGGGTCGGAGTCGGGGTAGGGGTAGGGGTAGGGGTAGGGGTCGGGGTCGGGGTCGGGGTCGGCGGGGTCGGGGTCGGGGTCGGCGGGGTCGGGGTCGGAGTCGGGGTCGGAGTCGGAGTCGGGGTCGGGGTCAGGGTCGGGGTCGGGGTCGGAGTCGGGGTCGGGGTCGGAGTCGGGGTCGGGGTCGGAGTCGGGGTCGGGGTCGGAGTCGGGGTCGGGGTCGGAGTCGGGGTCGGGGTCGGGGTCGGGGTCGGGGTCGGGGTCGGGGTCGGGGTCGGGGTCGGGGTCGGGGTCGGGGTCGGGGTCGGGGTCGGGGTCGGGGTCGGGATCGGAGTCGGGGTCGGGATCGGGATCGGGTCGGGTCGGGGTCGGGATCGGGAATCGGGGTCGGGATCGGGATCGTGATCGGGATCAGGATCGGGATCGGGGTCGGGGTCGGGGTCGGGTATGGTCAGGTCACATTCAGGGTCGGGTCGCACCTCCGGTAGCGTCGCACAGCTTGCCGATGCCGCTGGTGTCGCTGTCCACCAGGCCGGTGCCGTCGCGCTCGTGCGGCGGCGTGCCGCTCAGGCGCAGCACCAGACTGAACAGCCGCTGGTCCCAGCGGTACACGTCCTTGGTCAGCTCCGTACCCGGGATGCGCGCGTCACGCGGGATCTTGAGCTGTCGGCGCGGCCCGCCGGTCAGCGCCGCACGGACACCCCTGCCATGCTCAGGCGTCCGTGCATCCGGCGATCAACGCCCAGACACCGGACTACGGCGACAAGATGATGCGGCAAACATGAACCCGGTATTGCGCACAATGGGCGCCTTATCGACTGGCGTGCACGTGTGAAACAGCTTGATTAATCGGAACATGCTGCATGGAGGTTATTCCACGCCAAAACTAACTCACGGACCGGCTTGTTTTGGCCGTGCCAGTGAGCTCACCTCGTCCATGATGGACACGTTCTGTCCGGTGAGCCGTCCGCCGTCCGTGATGCACACGATGATGGACGGCTCCAGGAAGAACGGACAGCGCCCCTGGCCGTACATGTCGATCCCTGGCAGCAGAACACGGAAGCTCGTCTCTGGGTCGGCAGACCACGCGTCTCCCTCTGGGTCGGCAGACCATGCGTCTCCCTCTGGGTCGGCAGATCACGCGTCTCCTCTCTGGGTCGGCGGATCGTGCGTCTCCGCGGCGCAGCGCCCCTGGGTCGGCAGATCACGCGTCTCCTCTCTAGGTCGGCGGATCGTGCGTTCCCGCAGCGCAGCGCCTCTGGGTGAGCGGGCCATGTGTCTCCCTCTGGGTCGGCAGACCATGCGTCTCTCTCTGGGTCGGCAGATCACGCGTCTCCCTCCGAGTCGGCAGACCACGCGTCTCTCTCTGGGTCGGCAGATCGTGCGTCTCCGCGGCGCAGCGCCTCTGAGTCGGCAGATCACGCGTCTCCTCTCTAGGTCGGCAGACCATGCATCTCCCTCTGGGTCGGCAGATCACGCGTCTCCCTCTGGGTCGGCGGATCGTGCGTCTCCGCGGCGCAGCGCCCCTGGGTCGGCAGATCACGCGTCTCCTCTCTGGGTCGGCAGATCGTGCGTCTCCGCGGCGCAGCGCCCCTGGGTCGGCAGATCACGCGTCTCCTCTCTGGGTCGGCAGATCACGCGTCTCCCTCTGGGTCGGCGGATCGTGCGTCTCCGCGGCGCAGCGCCCCTGGGTCGGCAGATCACGCGTCTCCCTCTGGGTCGGCAGATCATGCGTCTCCGCGGCGCAGCGCCCCTGGGTCGGCAGATCACGCGTCTCCATCTGGGTCGGCGGATCGTGCGTCTCCGCGGCGCAGCGCCCCTGGGTCGGCAGATCACGCGTCTCCCTCTGGGTCGGCAGACCACGCGTCTCCGCGGCGCAGCGCCTCTGGGTCGGCAGACTACGGGCGCGCTGGCTGCCACAGATCCCGCTAGCTAGCCGGCTTTGGCAATCCACGGTGGTTATCATTTGCATTGACAAGCTTCTACTATTTACGTGTTCCTATCGCTTTGCGCCAGCGAATCAGTGTTGTCTTGGGAATTGGCCGGCAGCGCCTTACAAAGGAAGCAGAGATGCATGTAATTTGATGAGTCTTTGGCATGGGGTTTGGCCTTATCTCCAGAGTGGCCACCATCGTGTCCGTGCGCACGGCCGAACGGCGTGGATGGCTGCCGGAGGTGCACGTTATCACCGCCCCTTCCCCACCCCGACGTACCGGACTGCATCCGGTTCAGGTTCAGAACGTCGAACGTATTCTTGATGGCCATGCCCATGTGAGTCATGCCGAAAGCCTGCAAGTTCTTGAGCTCCTGGGTGAATGTTTGCAGATTCTCCTTCCAGCCGGCCTGCGGAGCGGAAGAGCGGGGTTATGGGCGTAAGATGGCGAAAGTTGGCGCTCCAGTGTCAACGAAAGAACAAGCAGTTATTCGACACAAATGCACGATATAACCGCAATACGGCGCACACTATAAAAGAGACCTGTCAACTCGGTATGGTCATCGCTGTATTCATGGCACGAGGAGTACTGGTATGGCTCTATATAGGGCTGGCCAAAACGTCTGGGTCATAGTAAGTAGGGACTATAATACGGCCAGTTGTACTGGCCATATCAGCACAGCAATGCGATGTTATGGCCCACGTATTATTTTACCATCGTGGTTCTCCCATAAGGCGGTAGCGAAAATTTTAGTGCGTCGTGGTCTATGCCACGACAATGATGGACATCAGGGTATTAAATCAATATTGTGGGCTTCGTGTATTTTACAATTAGTTCGCTCCGGTGCCATGTGTCACAGCCGAGACAAACATGGTGCCTGAGACGATGCAGAGCCAACACAAGTTAATGCGTACATGATTCAGAGCAGGTTTCTGGGAACTAGATTCACAAACAGGAAGTCCGTACAGGAAGCGGTTCAAAGCAAAGCATCACGTGCACTGGCTTGCATAACACAGGCAAAACACAGGTTTTAAAGGGAAATGTTTTGCAATTATGGATAGATCCTTCATGGCAACAATTCGGAAGACATGTGGCTTGTAAAGGAAAGGTAACGTTGGTATCAAATCTCGAGCTCATCACGAACACTTTCACATGAACTGGCGGCCTCGACGAACTGTCAAAAGTACTTTAGGCCACCCAGCCAGTTGCGGGCTGCGCGGTTAATTAAAGAAAACATTATAAACTTGACAACATCTCAGGGCATGTTACCGAAATATCAACCCAACTACGTCTCCATTCTCCTGGTTCTTCCCCCGAAGAAAAAGGCTAATACTACTGTCTTATCTTGTATACATTTTTCTTTCTTCTGCCAGCAGACTACGCGACGCACGTCGTCGTGCCACTCTTGTATGGAATACCAGCGACTAGAGCGGTCATATTGGAGCTCGGGGCCCATACCGTAACTGGGATCCGAACCCGACCCCTGTATGGGGGCCGAAGCTTATCTGCTGTGGTCGCCGAAATATAGTACACATATTTGTCTCCCCCCCAAAAAAAAACACGCACACACACGGGGAAATCGAAGGTTTTCGCACGAGAGCGTGCAGTGAGATGCACGTATTACTCAATACTTTCGCCAATACAGCCGCCCGCTCTCTTCCCCGCTGGGATGTCTCCATACCGAAGCTGCAGTGGGTCAGCGAAATCTGGGCCTGGACCCAAAACAAACTTCCAGCCTTTTCTGCGTTCAAAATTTGACACTTTCCATGTTGAGCAAATGTGTAAACAATCTTTCGCACGGACTGTTACGGAGTAGAAAAACCACAACTGGCAAGGGCATGTCAAGGTTATGCATAACCCCCAAAAGCGCTCGGATGTGGACACTCAAACAGTTTTTTTTTTCCAAAGCGCCTTCTCAACGGAAAGGCGTAGCACTGCCAAACTTGATACAACTGAAAGCATAGCCGATCTTTTGGTGTACAAAATAAATACACCTCAAGGTTTATCATCTGTGGGTCAAAATCGGACCACGGTTGCCAGCGAAAGCAATTATTATGGAATCCTGCACGCTGATGCGACGACGGAGTTTTATAATACGTCCTATGTACAACTTTGGGGCGATTTTAGACAGTTGAACAAAATTATGTATAATTACAACGCATTCCATTAACTTTGTATTAGATGTAAAGTAAAGGAGAGATATGGTCAGATCTAGGCCAACACAACTGTTTACTGGAAAACTGCTGAATGAGGTAGCTTTTTACGTTGATTTCAAAACCCTTCGCTACAAAGCCATCACAGGTTTCTTATTTTTACTTCATGCGGATAGGGTGCGGTTACCGACCTTGGCTACCCACAAACCTTTTCCTCTGAGGAGCATGCCTCCTACGGTAGAACTGAACGCTGATTTCGAATTCACTTTTCCATATGATATCGAGAAGCTTTAGGCGTTTTCATCTTCCAAAAATCACGTAAAATCAAATCTTCCAAAGGCCACAAAATCAATGACCTGATGTGACCCCGAGTGACGTTTTGCACACACAAATCATCTAAACAACAGCCAGTTGCGTGAAGCCAAAGAACACCGATCGCTAATTTATACTTGTTTGACCTAATTCAACCATGAAATCATGACCTCGATACCCAGAATTCGCTACAAATGGGTTCAAGGTCAACTATAAAATGATCTCGATGAGTTTCTCTCGCGATCATATTATTTCTCAGATCTCGATGAGTCATTTTGACCTTGTTAATGTCATATTTACCCAGGGACTTGGGTGCATCGAGCCTCTTTAAATTGTGTTATCTCACGTGGATTAAACTGACCCCCATTCCCACCCCAGCGCATCGTATTTAACCGATCACCCCGGCGCGAGTTAAAAGGTGTCACTTCTTGCTTGTGAAAGCTGTATAACAAATATAGCTGATCGCTGCAATAAAGTTTATGGAGGGCGACGTGCCCGGTCCGGGTCGAGTCATGTCGCTCAAGGTGACAACAATTGGTGAGTCCAACTCGAACCTCGAGTGGCATTCGCTGTAGCTGCGGCCTCACCATCCGCGTCGGGGATACGCACTCAATTCTTTCCATTCATGCCATACACCCAATGTTAACCTGTTCCTATGTTGGAGTCCGCTCTCCAACGACTTGGCATACCATGCCCTCCAAATTTGCACTGTTATCTGCTATCAGAGGTTGGATGTCGGTCTAATTCCCGCACCCGGGTACACGCGCAGATTCTTGTGTGTAGCTGGTCTGGATGTGCAAAATGTGTATACATTAGTATGGCCTTGACGTTTGAAAAGGTCAAACAAGGTCAGCGTATCAAATCATGCTCGTAAGGCATTCACAAGTTAACTGAGTTACTTCGAGTTGGTTACCAGATAATCACGTGAGCCAAACTCACAGACATGCACCAGCGGTGAAGTTCATGAACCGACTGACTGGCATGTCTCAATGGTAACGTTCATGAGCTAAATGGACTGGCACGTATCAACGGCAACAATAATTGATAACTTAAATCGAACTTCTAGACCATTCAAAAGGATTCCGACATCAGGTCGTACTGATCAAATGGCACGCGTCTGATCTGACAATAGATGAAACACACGAAAAACATGGGATGGCCAAAGGTGGGAGAAGAGCGCGTACCCTGTGCGCGGCAGTTGCCGAAAAATATGAAGTAATCCGCGAAAGTATGGAGAAGACGAATTCGCAGATTATAGCCTGCGGCTATGCACGCGTGACCAGCGCGCTAAAAAAAAACGCCTGTGTGAACAGACCATAAGCAGCGGAGTGCAGTGTCACCTCGGCCACTACCTAGAGGCTGGCAAATGTGGCGTGACTCCTCCAGTTGGCGGGATGCAAGCTCAGGCAACCCGCTCGCCTGTCGTCCGTTCGTACCTTTATATGATATGGGTGGTAGGCTCAGGAAGCCCGCTCGCCTGTCGCCCGCTCGTACCTTTATATGATATGGGTGGTAAGCTCAGGCAGCCCGCTCGCCTGTCGCCCGTTCGTACCTTTATATGATATGGGTGGTAAGCTCAGGCAGCCCGCTCGCCTGTCACCCGTTCGTACCGTTATATGATATGGGTGGTAAGCTCAGGCAGCCCGCTCGCCTGTCGCCCGTTCGTACCTTTATATGATATGGGTGGTAAGCTCAGGCAGCCCGCTCGCCTGTCGCTCGTTCGTACCTTTATATGATATGGGTGGTCTTCGAAGGTCAGCAGCATGTACCTGTCACCCTTGCTTTCTGGTGATCTCTGTCTGATCTGGAATCGAAACGCATCACCGTGTTAGACACAAATTAGACTGTGTCGATGGAAACGCAATTACAGATGAGAAGACGCATGGACATAAAAATCCAAAAGAACGTAAAAACAGCAAAAGACCTCGGCGCCCCACGCTCGCACTGAGCTCCATCTATTGAGCACATCTGGTATTACACTGTAACATGCACAGCGGTTGTAACAGGAACAGCCATGAAAAAGCCAATTGTAGCAGCTTATACGACGGCGGCAAGGGGTATAATGACGCAAGCGGTGACCGCCGGCGTCATGCACAGCAGCGCAGAGTTTGTTCGACAGTGTTGACGAATCAGTCCTGCAGTACCAATTCCTACGTCCAGAATACAGTCTCGGCATTGTAGTGTGGCAGTACGAGACACACAAAATCAAACACCACTAGCACCGTTTACGCGGAGCAATATGCTGCAGTTGATGTGCTCAATAAGTCCTAATAGCGGACGACTCCCGCGTGCATACAGTCTGGCGCCACCACCCTTCATTTTTCTTAACACAACAGCGCGGCAATGGTCACTATCGGTCAAAACTGCTCTAATCCAAACAGAACTATATATATATATATATATATATATATATATATATATATATATATATATATATTGGAAAGTACTTGAAGGGGAACCAAACGCTGTTGCAACATGGTACCAGCATAGCTGGAATCACGCAATTACGACGCTAAAGACAGGGTGGTCAAATATCGTTGAATTCATTCGGAACAAATTGCACAACACTTATACGACATACCGCTATAACATTACAACGTTGACTAAGTGGGATACGCAACTCGCCCTCCGATTTATGAAGTCCGGCGGCCCGTACTTTGCTATTATACTTGTGGGCACGTGTGTAACATTCTACTCTTGAATAAGTAGGCATTCGATATCTTCGACAAAAATTGAAAAAGCACCTAGTTTCCGTCGCTAATGCTTACAACGACCGCGGATTGCACGACAAGTGACGTGCCTCTAACGGTGCCCAGATTAGCTGCTAGAGTAAATTATACATAACATTCCACTGAATTTCAAGAAATAAAACAGTAGACATTAAAAAATATAAAACAAAGTACGCAAATAAGGCTCGTCACGAACCCAAATGATTGAGGTGTGTGAATTCTGATACATGGGCAAGTTAACATGCGCCCGGGTGGACGGTTGGATACCCTTCGCTCGGAAGGTTTGGGGTTCCTTGGTCATGACCTTGGGGTCAAGTAAGGTCAAAAAGGTCAAATTCCAGGTTGGTCTCCAAAAGGTCCTTAGAACCTAGATAACTGTTCTAAGCAAAAGGTCAGATGCTCATCTAAGGCCAGCGACCTTTCTGACCTTTTGAAGGTCATGGTGACCAAAATCATACAAGACTGCTTAAGTTTTGCATTTGAATAAGCAAAAAATATTACGCTAGGCAGTATGTTCCTAAAAACAAAATGTTAGTCTGGGTCATTCTATGCCAGTGATCTATTCTGACCTATAAGAAGTCTATAGAAGGTGTATTATGCGGTTCCTGCTAATAAGGATTCAAAAAATTCGAAATGAGCACCAAGAACTACCCCATACAGCAGGCGCTAGAGTAGTAAGACAGGTTGGTTTTGACCTCGGTCTGACCTTTATACCTGACCCTAGGTCAATGCAATTTGTTCATTCAATCGTTGTATTGCCTTAGACAGTAACTCAGAGTTGTATGGCTTCGTCTAACACTCCGTTTTTGATCAGATTTAACGATTCCCTAGAAATTGCCTTCGCTGAAACCGTGGCCTCAATTTGACCTGCCATAGGTCAGCGACCTTACAAGGTACATCTGAATTTTCGATCCCAGACGATCCGAGACTCAAATGTCTATAACTATGCAGAATTTGGTGCGGCTACGCTGCGCCGTTCGGAAACCATTCCGAAAAACCTTCGGGGGTCAATTTGATCCCCCACCCGAGCGCGTGTCAAGGCCAATGTCATGTCTGACCAAGTCTTCAAAACCACATGAAGAAAAGTTAGTCCACAAAGCATGACGCATGGTATCGTGGCTATACAAAACGACCGTAACTGAAGGGCTTCCCAAAGACGAAGGACGTATAAATGTCTCCGTCGTACGTAACGACCATACAGATAGGTGCGTGCCTCCCAAGGTCGATCCACAGGAAATCAATGGGCAACACTGATATGACCTCACATTAGCCCTTTGAAGCAAGTGGTGGAACACTTTGTTTTGTAAGCTTTCCTCTTTGAACATGTGCAAGCCTCGCAGATCCGGCAAAAACATACTTTGACTTCATTTTACCTAACCTTGCAGGTTAAACATCAGGGACACAGCAGAAAGGCAAACATTTAAGTTTTAAATGTGGAAGATGGCCATAATGACGAGGCCAGTGAGGGTCATTGCTGGTCTCAAATGCAGCTTACAAATACAACCTAGGCCTGAGATTGGGCTGTGACAACCACTGGTATGCAGCCAGTTCACTACAAACAATGACCAACCAAAACAGGCAATACTTGAAGGGGCATCAGTGCTCTGATAACTGTCACTGAAAGTTCAAGTTACTTGACATTGATCAATTTTGTCACCTTAAACAGCAACCCAATTTTGAACAAATATGACTTCTGAACTAACAACAAAGACACACAAACAAAAAACACTGCATACATTAACCTCTTAATTTTTTAAACAATAGATGGCCATCATCCTGCACTGAAAGCACTGGTTTCCATTAGTCCCTACTGATAGATGGTCATACTTATGTTTAGTAACAGCTCCATGATATTACTAGTTTGCACACCATCACCTTCCCCTAACAGTATGCACAGGGAATATAAATTATTGGCCCTGTGTGACCATCAATTACTAGAGCGAATGAAGCCTTAGGAACATCAGGTGGACTGCATAATTTAGCATTACAGTGAACTTTCTAAGAAGATATGGAAGTGTGATATGCAAGAAAGACTTTAGTGAAATAGGAGCCATGGGCCACAGTGGCATGATCTTGACACTTTTCTAGACAGCTAAAAGGAATGTTCCAAAACTGAAGATGTTGAAGCAAGCATCTGACATGATGAAGTAGTCTCATTGATATGTACCTGTGATATTGATTTATAAGTAGTTGTGATAAAACTATTTGTGATATATTACAATGTGACACTATATATTTGGGGTATACTGAAGTGGAAAAAACTGCTTGAGACAACACAATTCATCTGTTTGTATGTTTTCTATATATATGCTCTTCACTGTCAGTTTTTAATAACATCATTGCACCCTGCAAAACATTTATTGAGAGCCTATTGACAGCCATTACATCTGGATATAATGCATATAAATACCAGATATGAACAACTCTACAGTCATAACCAATTGGCCTTGATCACCACATGGCTAATCAAATGAAAAGATTTGAATGGCATTACAATGGCATGGATGCTTTGGCAACATTGACCAAAATGGTCCCACCAAAACATTCTGAACATATTTGTGGCATGTAGTAAAAACAGGAGTTTTGGTCTTAAAAAGGGGAGGGCTGTGAATTGCACTGAGTGATCTTCCAGATGGCCATAGCAGCTCAAAACAAATGCTTATCCTGATAACAATCAGGTCATTCATGAAGTGTTGGAGGTCTCACTCATATCAATGGGACCTTCAAAGGAGGTTGACCAGCTTCATTGGTTTAGGACAAGAACAAGGTTTGGCTCACAAAAGTGTGAGGTTTTATTGCCTATTACTTAAGAACCCAGAGATTGCCACTTATTCAATTCCTGCATTCATGAGACGTTCAGGACTCTATGCCCCACAGCACTGTAATAATGCTGACACCATAACTGTGTACAAGCAATCCTTATGGATCATGTTAAACTCAAACTGTGCAGCAATATTGTCATACTGAGATCAAGCACGTAACAAAGATGATATGTTTCAGCAGATAAATGATATCCAATCTTTCTGTCCATTACTCTGAAAACTATATTTTGTGGTAGAGTTCCTGTCCTGTAAAACTGAAAGCAGTCTGTCACTCTTGTTTAAACAATTTTGAGAAAATTGTCCAACATAAATTATTTTGATACATCCATCCCAGTACCTTAGCCATCAGACCACCCATCCTCCAATCCACCCACCAGTGGTAGCATTGGTTTCAGTCGCTTCATACTCTCGCTTTTGCTCTTGACTGAGATGGACTGTGGCTGGTGGCTGTGGTTAATCTCTACAAAAAATATCAATCAAGTTTAAAAATGCAACACAATTCAAAAATTGCCAGCCATGTCATTAATACCAAAAATGTATAGGTAACATAATATCATCAATGAGTTCCACTCCCATACATTTTATGACAGGTTTGGACCACTGGGAAATTGTGACAAACAGGCTGACACTGTTGGCATTCTTTGCTTGTTGCATTTTACAGCTGGGAAATTCTCAGCACTTTTTGCATCATTATTGCTAATTTGATGGTTCTATCCCCAATTTTCAATTCTCAGTCCCAAAAATTACACAAGAGTATGCAAAAATATCTAATGAGTTTCGGTTTGACTGCAAGCCCACGTGAAAGGGTTTCTAAGATTTCCAACAAAAATTATTGTGCATAACATGATTCTCAAAACAAAAATGTTGAATTGCAGCCAAATTGTCCCTGGATCTTTTTCTAACATCATCCAAACAAATTCATGATTTATTATACAACACACAGCTTCAAATAGTTTTGTGATTTCAAGTACAACCTAAAGAAAAAATAAAATATGCATTTGGTACATACATTGGCCTCATGCAGTGTCCATGCATCCTGTTACTACACACAGAGGAGAGCATGGACACTAGCAAAACTTCTCCAAAATTGTCACTTGGGCCCATTTATTCAGATGCCTACCAGTGATAAAAAGGAGCATCTGTTGTCTGCACCCAAATGACCACCAGCTGTGCTTGCACCCTGCCAGTGGGTAGCTGTCAGGAATGACAGGTACCTGATGCCCTCAATGAAAAACTTACCTTGACAAAGGTCTCCACAGCTCCCTTTGCTACATCCAGCAGGGTTGGGTGACCACCAGAGAAGGCTTGCTGATTCATTGATGCAGATGTATCAATGAGGAAAACTATAATTGTCATTGTCTTGAAATTATATGACTCTTGCTACATATTATGTTGATATGTTGAAGGCTCAAACTGAAGTAGGGTGGGTAAAATCGGTGGTGCAAGCAATACCTAGGATGATGCTCTTAAAACTTTGACATCAATAAGTACTTAGTAAGCTTATGCATGACACAAGGCAAGGGCTTTTAGTGAGAGAACAACCAACAGAAAACTGAACATCCAGGCACCACATTCCGGCGGGGCGTCGCACTGTCAAACCTCCACACCGGCCCACAAACCAACCGCAGCCCAGCCGACAGTTCGTCCCAGTCCGGCCACGGAAACCTCCACGAAAACTGTGCCAGAACTGCGGCAAAACCGCAGCGCCAGTGGCAATTCGAAGTCGAATTGTAACCAACAAAACCGTGCTCTCCGCAAAGATAGATCACTCAGATGGACTGCTATAGTGGTCAAAAGTTCTAATCTAGTGGATAAGACACATTTAGAACGTTTGTGAGACCTATTACAGGCAGAAAATTGACGATCTCCGGGACAGGTCCACCGTGCCGCCCCGACGACTTGTCGACATTAACGGCGCTGTTGCCGAACTTGACGAACAGAAGACACGATGTTACCAAAATGGGAAACGCCATTCAGGTTTTATGAAGCGTTTCATTTCGGTGCCAGAAACGAATGGTAGACGGCCACAAACATAAGCGTAAGAACGGGGGATCGAAAAAGCAGGCATGACACCCTCACTTTTGAGAGTGAGATTGCCAATGATGGCGAGTGACAGCCTCATTTTTGGGAACCTTTGAATTATTTTTGAAAACATTGTTATTTGACGCATTGTACACAGCTAAATTTACGCGAAACATCATAATAAATGGGAATACATTAGGAAACAGAATGCTGGCTCTGAAAGTGGAGCTTCACTTGCCGTAGAAGAGCGGCAAAAAGCTTCATGCAACTTCATTTGGGAAGGCATGACGTTTTGAAAAATCGTTTTACTGCGGATGGATGGATACAGCGAGCAGGTTTTTTAGAGAGCTTTCTTGCGTCATATAAACTAGCGACATGGTCTGTTTTTAGCCTTTCTATGGACGTCATTCTTTCCCGCAGAATGATATGAAGTCATCGGCGCTGTCGGAGACGGTGGACAACCGCAGCTCAGACAGCGGCGCACCGGAATGTAAAAGGAGCTTTTCAATAACACTACGTACAAGACTGAGTAAACTGAGCAGATTTAAAAGGGAATTTTGGTGCTACTATGCTATCATTTCCAGATGAAACCAAGCCATTACCTCATGTTATGAAATGAATCCGACGCGAGACATTGCTATTACGAATGCAATTATTGATCGTTCCGGACCGTCTGACATTTATTCTGGCATTTATACGATGTTCTGAACATTTTATTCTCCATCCGTCATCGGATCTTATTATGCACTTGGAAGGACTAGGTGGTGCTTGGCTTTCAGTAACGCAAGTGCACATGTGTGTGATAGCCCAGTAAGCTCAATGGTGTGACAATGAATTCGTAATAAGACGATCCCAGTTCGATCCTATAAATATAGAGTCCTATAACTTCCGAGCAGAGCAATTTAGGTTGTGATGTGTACATGTGTACTGGAAGACCAGTAGCAGATCCAGATGGGGGGGGGGGGACGGGGCCATCCCTCCCGGACCCGAGTGATCCCAAAGGCTCCGAAAGGGCTCACAGCCGGCCGAACAGACATAATTTTTACACAAAACACAACAAAATTGGACGTATTTGGGCCTCCAGGTGACCAAGAAGAAACGCAAGCAATAGTGAAAGGCCCACGAGCAGACAAAAATAAGATTTCGCTGATTTATATAGTAATGATTGGGAAATCTTAAGGCTCATTATGCTTTCCAGAGGCTCTGCACTGTTGCCGGGGGCCTATATGTCCACTTGCAGGGGCAATCCGATTGCTAAGGAGCCTTCCACGTTGCCTTTGATTTATTGACGTTTGCTCGGAGGGCTCCTACCCTGCCGTCAGAGCTCTATCCACTTGCATGCTGGGGTATCCTTGTCCAGCAGGGAACCTCCACAGATTCTTCTCAGTTGCCAGAAAGGCTCTATACGCTGTAGCCCGGGTTAAAGACCCTTTGGGCTCGAGAGGCTCTATGCACTATATTTCAACCTGCCGGGGTGCTCTCGGTTGCTCAGGGGTCCTTCACATTGGTAGCGGTTAAACATCGACGCACTCGCGATATGTTCATGGGCCCTGTAGGTTGGTCTAAGGCTCATCGCTCATCGCTCATTGTTCATAGCTCTGCCAGTGACCCATTTCCGTTCACTGGCAGAGGCCGTACGCTCTTGTCGGAGGCCCATCTGCTGCACTGCTTGGGCACCCTAGACCATTCGGGGGCCTTCCACATGGTGTCTTGGGCACTTCTCATTTGCTTGGAGTACGCTACGAACTCGTCGGGAGCCCCATCTTCTAACCTGCTCGGGTGCATTCGATGGTTCGGGGGCTCTCCACATTGGGTGTTCTATATTGCCTGTTTACTTGGGTGGCCCTACGCTCTTGTCGGGAGCCCTAGTTGTTAAACGGCCAGGACTAGTGGCGGATTCAGAGAGGGGAGAACGGGGTCATCCCCTTTAGGCCCCGAAGAGGCCCATAGGCTCTGAAAGGGTCCATTCCCGTCTGAACAGGCACAGTTCCTAACAAGAGTCATAACAGAATAGGACGCCTTTGGGCCCCAAAGCGACTAAAAACAATCGCAATCAAAAGTGAAGGGCCCGTCAGCAGACAAAGATAACTTTTCACTGATTTCAGAGGCGAAAATTTTGAGGCTCATGACGCTATCCTACGCTGTTACCAGTGTCCCTACATCTCCACTAACTGGGTCAATGGGGTCATAATAATATACAATAATAATAACGAGCCTACCACGTTACCCTTGGTCTCTTTACATGCTTTCTTAGGGCCCTTCGCTGCCGTGGGGGCATTATCTGCTACCACATCGGGGCAGTCTAAATTGACCAGGATACCTCCGCGGATTCTTCCCATTCGCCCGAAATGCTCTATACGCTGTTGTTGGGATCCCCATACGTTAACCTGCCGGGGTTCTCTCGGCTGCTCAGGAACCTTTCACATTCGTCTCGGGGCTTTGCCAATAGCTCGGAAGGTGCTGTGCTGTTGCTGGGCCCATATAAGTTAACGGACCAAGATACTCAGTGCTCAGGGGGCCCTGCGCTCCGGTCGGGGCCTTACATGTTAACCTGTCGGGGCACTTCCGATCGTTCAGAAACCCACCACATTGATCGCAGGTTCTTCTTGCTTGCTCTGAGCCCCCTACACTGTTTATGTGAGCCTCTTTGCTGCCCCGCCGCGGCGACCTCGATCGCTCAAGTGCTGTCCATTCTGTTTTTTTCCTTTTTCGGAGGGCCGGCACCGCTGACGGGACCCAAATAGCCGGAACACTTTCCATCGCCCCGGGGCTCTCTACAATTCTACATTGATCGTTGGCTGTTGCGATGAAATCAGAAGGACCCTTCTATGCGGCCAAAGGCCCAACATGTGCTTGCGAGCGCTAGGGCATACTGCCTGCTCGTGTCTACAGGCCTGGCTCAGTTACCTGGAGAAAACGAAAAATGACCTGGAGAAAATAGACGTGTTCTATGCGCGTACAAATAAAACACACCTAGTTTTGTAGGGCTGCGCACAGGAACATGGAACACTATACAATAAACATGCACACAAATATTGCAATTTATTGGCCGGCATACAAGAGCTTTTGGAGGGGCGCTGACATCCGTGGGTTGGTGCCAAGTAGACCAGCTTGCACGAGAGAGGGACCTCCATAAGGTGTGTAAACCTCTCCATAACCAGCTCAGCCCGCTGACGGTTCGTCGCATGTTTGTCCCTCGATCCGCGGTGTCTCGCTGGGTCATCCGTTCATTCGAGGCCGGAGCTCTGGAGCCGCCGAGGCGCTAATTTTTTGATCACACAGAGGGGGCTTCGTTACCGTGATGCCGCCTCGTGGAACCAGCTGCCTCCGGCCGGCAGTGAGCGTCCGACACTGTTCGCGTTTCGTGCGTTGTTGGCGGCACTGGGGGCCCGAGAGCCGCTCGCTCTTTTCCTGACTGCATTTGCTTTTGGGAAATTCTACTGATAAGCAATTTTCACTCTTTATGCGTATAGGTGTCTGTGGATTGCTCTCACGATTATCACCGCGATTGCATTTTCGGAGCATTCTTTTATCTTGATCTTCTGTTTTGTATCTTGTACATGATGACGCTGAAAAGTCATACTGCATGGATGGTTTAAGATTCGACACAATACAGTGTCCGCCCGTCGCAACGTCATGAAAGGGATCACAAGGATATTATGTATGTTGTTCACCGACGACCGGGTCACGTTGTGGGGAGATAGTGCTCCCGCAGTGCTATGTGCACACAGCCACACCCACCATGCCAGGAATAAGTAGGCTTAATTAACCGTGAATATGCTCCTGAACACGCCATGGTTTGATTACGTCATTGCACCTTACACAACATCAAATGAAAGCCAATTGACAACCTTTTTGCCTGGAGATCGTGCTCACAAACACCAGATATGAACGCCTCGACAATTATATTTTGCTTGGCCTTGAATGACGCATAGCCAATGGAATGACGGTATATATTTGAATGAGGTTATTATACGACCAAGAACAGCTGCAAGCGAAAGTGAAGGGCCCATGAGTAGAACAAGTCTTTCGACTGACTGAGAGGCCGGTGATTGAGACTTATTTCGGCTCATTACGCCGTCCAGAGGTCCTTTGCTGTTCCTGGAGGACGTATATGCCCACTTGCATAGTGAATCCGGTCGTCAAAAAGCCTTCCACGTGACACTTGATTTTCTTTTTACATTTGCTCGGACGGCCCTGCGCTGTTGCTGGGCCCTTCCTGTTAGCGTGCCGGGGCGCTCTTGTCAATCAGGGGCGCTCCGCATACTCTTCCCATTCGCCGGAAGGGCTCTGCACACTGTAAGCGGGGCCCCACAAGTTAATCTGGCCGGGTTTCCTCGTTTGCTGAGGGGCAATTCACGCTGGTCTCGATTAACCTACCAACATGCTCGCGATATGCTCATGGACCCTCTGCATTGATTTAGACCCCTTCCAATTCTCTGTCACTTGCTTAGAGCCCTACGCTCATGTCGGGGCCCATCTATTGACCTACTCGGACATAATGGATTGTTTGGGGCCCCGCACATTGGGTAATTGAATGTCGGTCCTATGCTCCTGTCATGTATCATCTGATAAGTAGGCACGTCTGATTTGACTGGGGGGGGGGGGGGAGGGGGCCTAAGCTTTTGCCTATCTGTGAACCTGCCCAAACCTGTTAATCTGTTAATTGTTCGGGGCCCTTCACATTGGGTCTTGGTGTTTCAACTTAGGGTCCTACGCTCCTATCAGGGGCTATCTTACAACCTGCTCGGATACACTCCATCTTTCGGGGCCCTCCACACTGGGTTTTGGATACTTCTTATTTCAATAAAGGGCCTTACGCTCTTGTCGGGTCCCTTCTGATAAGTTTCTCGGGCACATTCGATCGTTCGTGGGCCATTTGCATTGGGTCTTGGGTGCTTTCGATTTGAAAGGAGGGCCATACGATATTGTCAGAGACCCTATCTGTCAACCTGCTCGCGTGCACTCGATCGTTCTGGGCGACTCCACATTGTGTCATGGGCATTTCTCATTCAAATGGAGGGCTCTTCTCGGGGCCCCACCTGTTAACGTGATCGAGCATACTCGATCCTTCCCGGGCCCTCATATTGTGTCTTGGGCAGTCCTCATTTGAATGGATGGCTTTGCGCTCTTGGCGGGGCCCCATCCGTACTAAGCTCGCGCCGTTGGCGGATGCAGAGGGGGTGGAGGGCAAGAGACTATGCCCCCTTTGTGGCCCAAGGGGACCCATGTGCTTCGAAGGGGCCCATAACTGGCCGAATGAAAGCGGCTTTCTAACACCAAACATGACAGAACTGGACGTTTTTGGGCCTGCAGACGACCAAGACCAGTTGCAAGCAAAAGTGAAGAGTCCATAAACAGACAAAGCTGACTCCTCGCTTTGAAAAAGGTGCTGAATGGGAAGCTTTTCGGGCTCATTGCGCTCTCCAGAGGCCTTGCGCTGTTGCTCGAGCCCTATATGTCAACATGCAAGGTCAATCTGATGGCCAATGAACCTTCCGCGTTGCCCTTGTTCTCTTTGCATCTTGTCGTAGGGTCCTGCGGTGGCGTTCGGATACTATCTGCTAACATGCCTGGGCACTCTTGATCGATCAGGTGCCTGTCAGATGGCTAGCCGTGAATATACCAGGAATTGATTTCGTCCTTGATATTGGTTGTATGGTATTTAGCACCCAACTTCCTTAGTTAGCCTGTTCTTCCGAAATGATTGGCCTTTAAAAGACAGGGCTAACCATGATCTGGAGAAAATGCATACGCTCCATGCATGCGTGGTACGCCCAGCATTGTAGAGGTGCGCACAGCTGGAGGGGTTCCCGTATTTACTGTTTATAATAAATAAACATATAAGCACACCCATCTATATATATATATATATATATTATATATATATCTATATATATAATTGGGCCCGAGGGACCCCATATATATATATATATATATATATATATATATATATATATATATATATATATCTGTGTTGTGTGTGTGTGTGTGTGTGTGTGTGTGTGTGGTGTGTGGGTGTGTGTGTGTGTGTGTGTGTGGTGTGTGTGTGTGGTGTGTGTGTGTGTGTGTGTGGTTGTGTGTGTGTGTGTGTGGTGTGGTGTGTGTGTGTGTGTGTGTGTGGTGTGTGTGTGTGGTTGTGTGTGTGTGTGTGTGTGTGGTGTGTGGTGTGTTTTTGTGTGTGTGTGGGGGGTGTGTGTGTGTGTGTGTGTGTGTGTGTGTGTGTGGTGTGTGTGGGTGTGTGTGTGTGTGTGTGTGTGGTGTGGTGTGTGGTGTGTGTGTGTGTGTGTGTGTGTGTGTGTGTGTGTGTGTATGAGTGTGTGTGCATATTTACCTCGCTTTTTCCAACGTACGAGTGCTCTGCAATATTTGGAGCACACTAAGTCGTCAAAATGTTTGCGTAATAAATGTTAGGAAAGCTTCGAATACCCTCTTCTGACAAAAGTATAAAGGAATATGACGCTTTAACCCCGCAGATTCAACAAAACCTTATACTATGACTATCATTTCTCCCTTGCCTTTTATATGCCGCTTACCACAGTGACCCTTTTCGAGGTACACTTGGCTTTGGGAATGGGAGCATCAGATGGCCAATAGCGACGCACTGGTTCAAACTTCCACCAATGCGCTTCCGGTAACAGGTCCTTACCGCCCGCTGGGTCAACACAAACGTTCTTTTATTCGCACTAGCAGTTGCTACGGCGGTTGTCATGACGACGGTGGTCGCGACCGCAGGGAGGAAGCGCAGTAATGTTACAAAGCAATGACAGCGAAATTTGGACTAGAAAATAATTAAAATTGATGTTCTTGTTATGTCTTAACGGCGCTGCAGTGGCACCACCCAAAGCTATTACTACATGTAACTGGTCCTTTGGTTTCATTAGAGCATGTTTTTGAAACATGCACCAAAAGTGGGGCACTCCCTTTGCAGGGAATATCCCACATTTTTGATATATCTTACATATCCACATATCCCGCACTTTTAACTTATTGTTACATTGGGCACGTAGAAGCTGATCAATAATACCAGTTCTCTCGAAATCGTTCTCAATAGCTCATGATTTCGATTAGCCGGAACTTAACTGAAAAGCCTTGCCTACTTGCGGGAGAACCATCATTTGACTACATGCTCACCAATATGAAAGAAACTCATTTTACTCGTCTTGCTTTTTCAACGTGTGTTCCGTAATGTTTGCAACACACTTATGTGTTAGAATGTTTGTGCAATGAATGTAACAGAAGCTTGGGACGCTCTGCTTCGCCACAAATATATGCGAGCTTGAAGCTATTATCCCGCGAATCAACGCAACGTTATGCTGTGGGTTCGATTTCTCCCCTATGGCGTTTACAAGTGTCTCTTTTCGGGGCGCAATTCGGCTTTCAGAATGGGAGTATCACATAATTCCTGTGACGCGCGGGTTATTCGAACTTCAACCAATGCTCTTCTCGGTAACAGACGCTTACCCACTAAGCCAATCGCACACGTTCTTTCATTCGCATCAGTAGAGGTGCGCGGTGACGACTCGTCCACATCTGACGCCCGTGAGCATGATTTCCACGTATAACGACCGTCAATTGTCCCTCAGTGTTGTGCGAGGTGTGATGACGTAATCAAACAATGACGCAATGAGGAGCACATCTATTAAAAAGAGAAATTGTATCGCCTACAGTGGCCTTTTCCACTGAAAAGTGTACTTATACTGTAGGTGAGCTATTTCGTCACATCTCTTGTTTCCTTCGATGTTTTCAAGTATGGAACATTTCCTTCACTCCTTTTTCCCCTTCCGTAGCCATATTCCTGCCCCTTATACGTGTAGGGCTAGTTTAATGCAACACACAATGTCCATCTTTAGCCATGCACACTGTGGGCATGGCTGTTTCCGACGTAGCGGTGTAAGATACATGTGCTTGAAACTCTTCCAAAACAATAACATTTGTACGCCAGAAAGATCTGTCAGCAACCGATTCCCAACTTGTGTTTCCGAAAAACGCCAGCTGGTCGAGGGTAAAGGTGAAGTCAGCTGGCGGAAGAAACTGCGAGCTATCTCAATTTAAAAACGATTTATTTCACTGATCATCTTAATTTGCTGTGTACGTTTGTTTACTCGATAATTTTATTCTAGAATACTCCTTGAGTCTATTTTATGGTAGTTGTTCTCAAAAAAGTTACTAACAAGCACCAGCTGACCAAGGTTATCCAATAACATCTGTGTTATCCTCTGCTCTTCTCTGCCCTCTGTTTTCATTTACCCACTTAGGTCGCTGAAATCACCGATGTCGCATGAGCACACGCGGGACGGGGGCGCGAGGCCTTTGAATTCCGATTAGCTGAGCTGCGCGGGTCTCCGTATGGGATCGCCCGGTGTTCGTGAGATTTAAAGCCAAACTCGGGAAGGTGTGTAAGGCATGTGTTTTTGATTTACAGCTCGCTAATCACGGTTTAATTGCGACCGAAAGCTTTCCGCTTGGCATGGGTCAAAAGTATTCAGAATACTTGCAACTCCTGCAATTGCTCCACATTTAGGTGCTAATGTATCTGAAACATGAGTAACATGGACTTGCATATTTCGCGTTGGTTCCTGTTGTTTGTCAGAGGTGAATATCAACAACCTCTCCAGGAGAACAAGCAGACCTGGTGGCCTGCCACTGCCCTAATCCAAGTATATTAATTTTGCCTGCCTTCAGAAGTTCTCTTACTTTGGTATGACATGAGAAATATAATTAGAGTAAAGCTCCTGGCCTGGTGAGGTTTCAGTCTTTCTAATTGGGGACCTATTTTGGGCTAACAGGGCTTCCCACACCTTTCTTGGGCATCCTGTGCACCTGTGGGACACTCCTTAGATAATCTTGGACCTCCAATCAAGCATAAGAGCTTGAGGTTTGGTGTTTATTCATTAATTATTCATCTTCCATCAAACATTAGGGCCTGAGGCTGGCTATGTATGGCCTCCAATGACCCATGGTGCTGATATTGTGTATGTGCCTTAATACATGTGCCTATATGTGCCTTATGAGAGTTAGTATAGATTTTTAACCAGGTTCAGTGGCCATGATGAAAACCATTTTGATTTGGCACCCTAGTATCTGTATTGTAATAAGCTATGACTGGTCATCACAACTTAAGTCAGTATAATATGCTATTGGAATCATTGCAATCCAGCTTGGTTTGGGCACAGACTGGTGTACCCCTCAAAGCATAATCATTACTACACCTCTTAGGCTCCAATAATTATCATGTTCCCATGGCTCTCAGGTACCCTTAGAATGAGACATGGTGTATGCCTGGAATGAGGATTGTAAAGGACATACAAAGGAGATCAGATGGTCTATAGGATAGCCTGTGTCTGTTGATACACAATTTGACATAACTCTCAGATCATACTATGCTTTTGAACTATAAGGCATACTTAGTGTTCAATTGAATTAAAATGCCCTCATTTCAATGGTTATACATGCAATAGTTATTACCAAAGGTATATTTTGATTGTTTGGTGACATGGAGCATGTTGCTGGCACCAGACCCTCTGGTTCATCAGGAGGCATACTCATAAAGGATTCAAAATACATCTGCAGAGCCCACATTAAGCAGCACTTGTTGCTTTAGCCCTGACCCGTACCATCTGATTGCACCATTCCGGGTCAATGGCAGAATTTGGTGGCGAAAGTTTGCTATGCTGCAATGCGTCTGTCCTGCCCTCTAACATCATCTGACCTTTATTGTGGCCGCTGCCACCCCCTGCAGGCCATGCCTGTCAGGGGCAAATAGGCAGAGCCTGATAAGGTCAAGCCCATCCCATCACAGGGTGTGGATTGGGAGGCAGGCGCTCTAACCAACTGAGTCATCAGAATGGACAAACCATCATGTTTATAATTGTTGTAAGGAGGTTAGCTGGATAGCCCAATGAAATAATTTGGTACATATATTTTTTAAACCACTTTTCCCTCAACATGTCTCTTGAATTGGTACTTCTGTGGTCCTTGTAGCCTTAGCTTCCTCAGGCTGTTGGTTTCATTTCCTTATAATTTGTTGGAATCATATTGCTCTGTGAAGAATCAGTTGTGGAATTGAAGGGTTTCAGAGAGTTTCCATGGTATGGGTCAGTGCAGAGTTTGAACATCTGAAATAGGTCAACTATTAGTTTTTGTTTGTTTATTTATTTGATTATTTTTGCAGTTCTGCCATTACTGCAGTATGTCTCTTGCTTCCATCATTGCTGCCTGAGAGGAATCAACCTATCTTGAACAAAAATCTCTCCACACCCTTGACTCTTTTGGTTGAAATCCTCATCAGGCATTCAGGTCTGTCAGTCAAGCCCTTTTTGAAAAATAAAAATGCATAAGGGTAGTGCTCTGGCAATACTCTGTGTGATGTATCTTGAACAGTAGGTAGGGTAAACATCTTGGTTGTCAATCCTTGAAGGGCTCATTTTGATTATTTCCCAGTCAGTACAGACCTTTTGTAAATGTTGGGAAACCACATAACAAAATACAAAGTACATTGGTGAACTACATGCCCTTTCTTGTTAGGCATGTTGCGCCCTGTGACATTTTGCTCACAGCCATCGTATTTTGCAGGGATGGGTCGCAAACGCAGCAGCCTGCGGTATCGTCCCTACAGTCGGAGGGCCTCCCTTCATTTGGCCGATCCGGAAATCATCGACGACGACGAGGCCGATGACTCTATACTGGTGGTCTTCGAGAAGGTGTGCTGCAAGGGGTCATCTCGGCCGCCTTTCTCCGCGCTGAAGGACGGTGGGCGAACAGGCGCCACGGTGGGGGAGTCGGCTTCGGCTCTGGGTACTACGCGGGTAGGAACAAGCGCCACGGTGGTGAAGTCGGCTTCGGCTGTGGGCACTACGCGGGTAGGAACTTCAGTAAGTTCGAATGCTGGTCTGCCAACCGAGAAGGCCGCGACGACTTCTAAGTCGAGTGAGGTGGTGAAGGAGACCTCTGGCATCGAAAAATCGGACGAAGCCATCACGCCTGCCTCTGATGTTGGTCCAAGTGAGGCGACCACAACGGTGCGGCCGGGCACGAGCGCTTCCCCCTCGAAGGGAGCTCGTGCCGGCGACGACAGCGTGTTCTCGGTCACCGCGTTGCCATCGCCATCCTCCAACTCCTTCTGGAGCAACACCCGCAGGGGTCCGACCACTTCGACGCCGGCGCCGCGCCGCCGCCACGACAGTGACGTCGTGGAGGTAACACCGCACGTGGTGACACTGGAGGACGGTGAGCTGGCTGACACGCCGCACGTGGTCACGCTGGAGGACGCGCCGACCGAGCTGGAGGTGACAGAGGTGCGGCGCGTGTACGCGCTCAGCACGCCGGCCGTGCGGCGCCGCGCCGCCGGCTTCTTCGAGGACATGACGCCGGCCGTGGCCAAGCCGGCGCCGGCGACGGCCGCCGACCTGAGCGCCGACTTCCTGCCGCTGGCGACGGCTCGCCCGACCTGCCAGGCAGCTGGCTCGCAGCCGCCGCCGAAGCCGACCTCGGCCGAGCGGCCCGCCCGCGGCCGCCCGCTGCGCCGCACCAGCTCCACCCAGCGGCGCCTGCAGGGTGTGCTGCGCGCGGCGCGGCGCACCCTGGCGCCACCGCTCAGCGCGCGTGCCCGGGAGAAGCGGCGCTCTCGACTGTCGTCGGCTGGCGTCACGCCCCGGCGGCGCGGGCGCTCGCCCAAACGGCCTCATCGCTCCCGCTGGTAAGCTGTCTCCGAGAAGCTGACTGTTCTCAGGGTTTGCCTGTGTCATTTCGGGTGTTGGAAACGTTATACTTTCTGCTTGTTGGATTCATCAGCGTTAATGTTCTTGTGTAGGGAACAGAGGTGGCGTCTATGTTCATGTGTTATTGCGCAAGGAGCAACATTACATATCAGAGGAGAACGTAGCTTGGACAAGTCAGTCGTTGCCCGGGACTTTGGCTAGTCATATATTTTCAAGTTTAAAAGGGATCGGAATCCCAAGAAGTCGTTACTGTTCGTAAGTAAGCCCGCAGGTCACGCGGAATTTTCGAACTGCAAGCGAGCGTCGCTTGTCGCTGCGTTGCACTGCGGTTGTCCCTGGGGATCTACAGGCCCAAACTCGCGCGCTGTCTGACGCGATGACTTAAACGTGTCTGGGTCTCGCCAGCTCAAGTCTGCTTGGAATAATGGGTGCGCTCGTTTTCTCAATCCCGTGCTGCTTTAAAACAGCTGTTTTACGGCCCAAAATCGTGATCAGTCTTACATCAGGGCTCATTCAGAGAACAGGCGACTATGCTTCAGATGAATGGTTCCCATCTTGGTCGCAGAGGCCGGACAGGCATCGTTGCGATGTGACTTAGCATTGGTGCGAAACTGGCGGGGGCCGGACTGAACACTTCACATGTACCGCGCATGCCATGCCTGTTCCCTTCTGAGACCTCACGCCGCGCTCCCCGGCTCTGCGCACGGTCGTCTCGTCACGCTCGCGTCCATGCCGTTTGCGCAGGGACCGGCACGCTTCTGCGAGAACCGCGTGCCCCGTCGGCCGAGCGACGGGGCGCGCCGGGCGTCCCCGCCGCCGACATCCAGTTCAACGCCGACTTCCGACGGACGTTCGCGCAGATGCTGGGCGAGCGGGCCAAGCGGCCGGTCATCATCGATGGGCCGAACGTGGCGTACGCGTGAGTGGGTCCGGTCAGCGACGGCAGCTGGGTGAGCCGCGGCGGGCTGACAGGTGCGTGGGCGGGAGGAGGGCGTGCGGCGCACGCGTGAGTGGGCCCGGGCCAGCGGCGGGCTGACAGGTACGTCGGCGGGAGAGAGGAGTGGCGCGCACGCGTGAGTGGGCCCGGGCCAGCGGCGGGCTGACAGGTACGTCGGCGGGAGGAGGGAGTGTGGCGTGCACGTGAGTGGGACCCAGGACCAGCGGTGGCGGCGTGGGACCCAGACCAGCGCTCCCGCCGTCTGCCGTGTGTGGGAACGCGCAGCTGAGTGTGGGACGTGACTGACCCGGCCGGCCCTTGCAGGCACGGTCGGAACCAGACGTGCTCAGTGAAGGGCCTTACCATCGCCTTGGACTACTTCAAGAGCCGGGGCCACCGCTGTGTGGTCTTCATGCCCAGCAACTTTCACCGTCGCATTCCCAGCTTGGCTGATCGACAGGTTAGGGCCCCCGGCACTGTTGGGCTGCTAGAGAGGCTGAAGGTGTAGGCTGGGTGGAGGCGTTGTCACGAAATCACGCCGTCCTTTGGGATCGCGGGCATTTCAAAGTGGAATGTTAAAGAGCCTCTTTTGATTTCAACCACTTAGACAGCAGTCGAAAAATCAAACTGGAACAGGTTGAAGGGAGTTGAGGTTCTTTGTTTTGATGTCTATAAGACCAGGATTTGTGCAGGTTTTTATTTCCCGCCTTGACAGTTGTGTCAAATGAAGTCTCGCGCTCCATTCTGGCACTTTTCTTCCACCAGTTCGACGAATAAGTTGTTAGCATCTGAAATAAAAAGGGTTATAATTACTGTTCACATATGCCAACATCATCATCAGATACCACCACTTGATGCAAATACCGGACGTCCTCAGTGCTGTTTTTTCCCACGAGGAAACGTAAAAGAGTGGAACCCATGGCTGCTTACTTAATTTGCGGTCTTCTAACATCATGACAGTTTTCCAATGATTTCTTAAAGTTGGTAAAATGTTTACTCTAAACGCACCCTTCTTTTCTGTCTCCATTACGCTTTGTGAGTGGAACGTGAAGGTTAAGGACGAAGAAGCTCATGCTTTCCGTGTCAATATCATGATTTGCATGTACACTTGATTTAGCTTTAGCCAATAGCCATGCCAATGCCACTGAAAAGCTCCATGGCACGCAGCAGTTCGAACGGATTTAGGGTACGGCAAAATAATTTATGAGTCAGTTGCGTGAAAAGCTGTTTTCATGTTCTCCTGACTCGTTTGATGTCTTCTTTACTTTGTGTTTTACGTTCCAAGAGCTCCGAAAGCTTGACTCATTGGCCTTAGGAAGACGCAGTAGCGCTCTATAAGGAGTGCCAATGGCCAGTTACCATTGGTAGTTATACTCAATATGTTTATATATATATATATATATATATATATATATATATATATATATACTATATCACACACAGGCTTATGACATTCGACACATTTCGCACCTATCGGGTATCACCGGGTAAAACAAGACTTGAACACTGGCTGAGGGCTTAACACGCACATCGCAAATAATACACCACAGAGGCGCATGCAAACTCACCTGACACTTCATAACTTGACATCGTGGTACCCAGTGCACATTGTAATGAATGGATTTGATAGGTGTGGGGATTGATGGTGTGGCGTTCCATGTCTGTCGACATCAGTGATATGCACATATATATATATATATATATATATATATATATATATATATATATATATGTATATATATATGTGTGTTGTGTGTAATAAAATAATGATATATATATAATATATATCATTTCAGTTATGGTTTCCCTCCTCTCGATCTCATTTCAACGTGGTGTTTTCATACCATGTATGAAGCAATATGTTTGCGAGCAATTAAATCTTCTTTCGGCTGTTCGATGGCAATCTTCAGTGTGTGTCTTTAGTGCCATTCCGTGCTCCGAATTACCAGCATCGCAGCTATTTTTGTCACTACGTATCGCGTAAGATCGGACGTCGCGATGATCCGTGCCAACAGCGATAGGACTTGATATCAGACACCTGAACAGTTTCGTGTGGCTTGCCCCGCCCGGTTCGGGTCATTGTAAGTTTGGATATTTAGATGTGAGTTGTCTTTGACAGCATGATACCCGCGTGGAATTGGAGCTAACATTGACTCCACTAGCGTCGGGGAAATTTTGAGGTTAGATTGAAGAAACATTCGCCCTTTTAACGGCTTGATTACCGACTGCTTCACAACCACGGTGTTTCATTCTGCAATCCACGCCATGTTGTAAGAATCGCCACACCCAATGTGCGTCCACTTGTAGCCGGCATTTACAGTGCAGTATCTAGGCGGCGGTGATTTACAGAGAATATCAAAGATGGGTAATGTGTACTGTCATCATTTCATGGCATTTAAAGGAAATGGATCCATTGGTCTGCGCATACATTTTCTGTGGCGTGACACCATTTGGTGCACATTGGTTTTGAATGGCCGAGTCATTTTCATTCCCACCGCTGGAGAGAGGAGAGGGGGGGGGGGTTGGGGGGGCGAAGTTGAAGGCACCGGCTCTAGTGTTTGGTCCCAAAGTTAGCTAGGGCTACCAAATTTTGCTAGCGAAAGCCACCGAAATCGTGCTAACGAGAGCCACCAGGCAGTTATGTAGCCTAGAACGGTACCTTGCCTTAACTTGGCACACAATTACGTGAATCAGATGCAATGATTTTTCATTGCTTTTTCCTGGGCAAATATAAGATGCAACATTTCATCATACCACTCGCCTCATCTGGCAACTAAGAGGCTACTGACGCAGCAAGGGTTATCCGTTTGCTCGTAACCATCGTTCCATACCGACCTTGGGTCTTATATCACCACTCATTGCTAATCTACTGCAAATACTTACAGGTAGGGTAAAATGGTTCCGCAAGCCTTTAGAGATGGGTCAGCTCAGGAGCCTGACATGGCGTATATGGGTATTTATGTCCGTTACAAAGCATGTGCAATAAAGGCTGCGTGAGCTAAGCCAAATTTTGTGACGTCGCATCCTACCGTTTTTCCTTGGCCTGAAATGCCGCTAGAGTATGACATTCAGTATGCAGGCTGAGGTTAAATTAGTTCAACTTACGATGCATAAAAATAAATGTGAGTTAACTGTTTGGCGTGGCGTGTCATTACACGCGATGCATCTTTAGATTCACCTAGATTCAAAATATCAGCCTCACCAACAACCAGTATGGCGCCTATGCGAGAACCGCCCTTTCTCAGGGCGACACCGGGCTGCCACGCCAACCGCCTTCTGGTAGTGCCAGCAAACTACCTCAGTGCCAAACACTGCGTTCTGATCACCAGTTTTTAATCTGATATGTTCGATTAATGGCTAAATTTTTGGTGCAAAAATAACTGGCGATGGTGCATTGTGACGAGCCATTTGCGTTTTTGTTTTCTGGTATTTCGGATGGCTTCGGTGTGGCGTGCGGGCCGGTGTTAGGATGGAGGTTCAGATGGAAAAGTGCGTATGCCTAAAGTACGGTATGGAAGGAAAAAGATGTTCTGGTTTTACCGCTCCCCTCCCCCCATATTATAAAAATATATAGATAGGCACACTGACAAATATATTAATGCAAAATCTTTATCAAACTATGGAAATTTGTGACATGCGTCGTTCCTACTGTGCCACCCCTCAGGCACTAGTTATGTTCTGCGTGCATAGCTTGCTGCATTTTTTTCGGAACATCCCCTACGGTTGTATGATCGCTATCGACATCCTGCACGATCTTTGGGATATATTTTGGTAGGTCCTCAGTAATGGCACATTTGTGATATCGACAGTGATGGCTTTTGCGATGCCCTCCTCCGTTCTTTGTTTGCCTCTTTCTTCCACTTCGTCCTTTTTAAGTTAAGTACAGACCCGTCTCTCAGACACTTACCTCACACTATCACAGGAGCAAGATTGTTCTCCGGCAAGGGACGTACAGGGTCCTGAAGCGAACTCGGATCTACTCTCCGTTGCGACAATGAATCTTGTTGGCCAAGGCAGTTGGATAGCTTCTGTATTTTACATCATGCTAAGCTGCGCGATGGTGTCAAGTTAACATGGGCCGCATTCACGGTTACTTGGACGCATCAACTAAAATGCCAAAGCACATACTATCGAACGAAACCAAAACATGCGCGCTGGTGTGCTGTTGGGTTCCGACATGCGCGAATCAAAATCAGAACATGTTTTCTTCCCACCCAGTACACACGCAATTGTTCGTGGGCAGTTGATTGTAATGTATCCAATTCTTGCGGCAGTAGTACGTACCGGCAGGCTTATTACGCAGGCGTTCGTACTCAACAGCTGGTGAGAAATGTGTGTATCGTATAAAGTAAGTATGCGAAATATTCGTGTTGACGAGAGCCGTTTGGACAATAGTCCGTCGGGACAAAAAGTCGCCTGAACAATGGTTGGCATGGACAAATTTTGTATGCACAAAGAACGTCGCCATTGTTGCTAACCAACTGTACGTGCGTACATATTCGTTACGGAAAGCGCTCGACAAAAATGGATGCATAAAAGCTCATAAGCGATTGCACAGTAATACATTTGTATAGATAGTATTTGTGTAATACAAGGCATATTGGCCACCCAAGCTTTACACCGTTAACTCTCAGATTTTGCTGAAATGCAGTTTTTGAGCGATTTGAGCGAAGGCATAAAATTCGACTGCGCTTTTTTAGCTCTATCCGGCACACCGTTTAAAATTGCTAGCTTCGGGCAGTGCTGGTCTGGTACCAGCAAGGTCCTTGTTAAAGCGAATGCAGCGAAGCGGATGTACCTTTTTCTTCGAACCCTGCGTTACTTTATAGGGGTTGAAGTTGTCAAGGTCACTTGCACGTCCGCGCCCCGTATTCCCTATGCCAGTTGGCTCCCGTCCGGGGTGTCAGCTAGCGTCAGTGGCGCGCTCAGTCAGGAGGGCTTAGGTGTGCAGCGACACAGGCGTCGTCAGGGTGGAGATAAAGGGGAGGCATAATAAATGCGACGGGTGAATAAAGGCGACGAATATGGTCTTTTAGCTGCCCCCTTCCATTCCAGGGTCATTTTGCACTACTAGTATTGATTCGGACTCATTTGGTGGACGCCGAAGGGCATGTGAGTCCATGCCATGAACAGTTTAACTGATCGTAATGCTTGGCCTGAATTATTTGCAGTGTTCTCTGTCCAGTGGGGGACCCCATCGCCGTTCCCCTCCCCCCCCCCCCACACCCGGATGACGGCATGTGGTGGGCCCCCTGTAGTAAGCATTCATCCTACGCCGGGCACCGAGAATGGAGGTCTGCATTTGAACTTGCAGTACACATCTGCGTACAATCATTGGCGTACGCACCTCATGGAACGAAATTTATATCCCAGGGACATGTGCTCACGAAGTTGGTGTTCTTGCATGATCCATCTGCAAATGAAGGCTTCCATATAGACTTTCGTGTAACCATTTTCGTTAAACAAATTTTATCCTGGCGGCTGTTTGCGTGTGACGAAATTTGTGTGCCTGTATCCTACGTCGGCATAGGGACATTGGCGTTCGCAATTTTGTCCTGCAGAGTGGCGACGATTGACGTGCGAACAATGTGAGAAAACGAACAATGACCTTTAGTCTCATGGTATGTACTAAAAATTTGTCAAGAGCAGGACAAACGTTTTCCCTTAACGACATCCCCAGTGCCAATTTGCTTCCAAAAACAAACAGCTCACAAACTGGTAAAATCTAAGCTATGTTTTTTTTTACGTCCAAGACAATGTCATCGGAAAACGTTTCGTCTCTGAGCAATGATTACCTACGCCACAGAAGCGGAACACGAATGATGATAGATGACATAAGTACGCGTGAGACGAATGACCTCGGGGAACAATATAGTATAAAAGGGTGGATTAGGATGGTGTGGGTGGTGCAAGCTACCACGACTGCGCACGTGTTAAGAACTTGGTGGCTATGCGAACTTTAGCGTGGACGAACTTTTACACAAAGACTTTACCATTACGAACTTCTTGACAACCTACGTACTTCATCGTGGCGACCTTTAGGCTCACCAGCTTTATCCCACGGACAATTGCCTTGCGAACTTTTTCTATAGTTCTGTTGTTCGCAAGCCGTGTATGACAGATGTGCGTTGGCGTATGCCTGCGTTGCGAATGCTTAGGTCCTGCTGGCGCTCTGCCTACGTTCTGCCTGCGTTGTGTCCCATCCACTTCTTGCGAGGCTGCGCTGCTGTTGTGAGCCCAGCCATCTACGTCGCTCTAGTAATCTATAAGAAGTCACCACCACCGATTATCCGGATGGGGTGGGGGCTGATGGCGGTGTTTACCGCACACCATGGCCCAATGTCTGGACGACGCGCGCGGCTGCCGGCAGCCCTCCGGCGCGCGGCCCGGTCCGAGCCGGGTCGATACCGGTGCCGGCGTGTTCCATGTGAATGTGCTGTGCCCTTCGCTCGTCAGCTGTTGGAGGAGATGTACCGCAGGGGCGATCTGTCGTACACGCCCAGCCGAATGATCCAAGGCAAGACGGTCACCTGTTACGACGACAGGTTAGTCGTCGGACCGGCTGCTCTGCTCCCGACACCGGCAGACCCGCATGCTGACGGTCCTACTGCAGAGCAGGCTTGCGGCTGATGTGTCGCCAATGCAGATCTACTGATATACATATATATATATATATATATATATATATATATATATATATATGGCGAAGTATCTTGACCGAATATTTTCCTTGCTGTATGTTTGAGTGAAACCTGTCGCTGATTCCGCATTAATAACCTGTTTAATGCATCGCTCTGGGTTCCCGGCTGTTTACTTTGTAGTATCGTAAGGTAAAACATTCCTAGTACTAAATCACCGATATAATCGTCGACGGCTGTAAAATCTAAGGTTTGAGACCTTATCTCATCGCTGGAGATCGTCGGAGAAATGTAGCAGGCACAAGTGATCAGTTTTGAATTATGAAGGGCGCAAGTTTTGCACCTTTATCTTGAGAACATCTTTAAGTATGAAAAAGACAAATATTTCCTTGGTTATTTAAATGCGTATAAAATACATCGGTATTGGAAGCGCTACAAATGCACATAGCCAGAATCATATGGGCGGTAACTCTCGCCCATCACCCAATGATTCAAGAGTCGCGCAAGAATTTGCTTGTTTGTTTAAGGCTGGGGAGAATTCCTTGATAAATATGTTTCCCAAAGTTGAAGACGTCTTCCGTCATTACATGTCTGGAGACTGTCATTGTCGTCCGTCAGTTGTTGTGTTCAGTTATTGTTGTCTGTCAATTTGTGTCATTTGCATTACAGACGCACAGTTTGCGTCCTGGAAGCTAAAAATTTACCGCTTGAGACACTTGTACTAGTTGTGTTTCTTTGACGATGAGATGAGTTCTCAAAACGTTAGGATATACAGATGTCGACAGATATCTGAGTGATTTTGTGCGAACGTTCTCTTACCTGAGCGATACCACGAAATAGAAAACCCATAATCTCGAACGATGTATCAAAAAGATTGTTAACACGGGAATCAGCGGTCGTTTTCAGTCAAGCATATAGAGAAACACTATATGTGTGCACATATGCACCTGTTCAGCAACATGTGTCTCTTCGTCCGATCGTCAGATGGCCAAAGGCATAAACAGGTACAGCTCTGATACGCAAACATATTGCGCCGTCAAATACAGTCGCACAAGTACAGAGGCAAGGAAGCGGTCGCTCAGAGCTGGCAACTGGCAGCAGCTGAAGGCTTGCTGGCCTTGAACCTTTATCAAGTCTTTATCAAGTCTTGACCTCAATACCCACGGCTCATAGTGCCTTATCTTACCCACGGCTGAAAGCCTGTCCTCAGCACATTAGGTGGCTGAGCTGTTAAGAGAGCACAAATCCTAGAATGCCCCCCCCCCCCCCGCCAACCCGCGCGTCAACGCCAATGCCAGTGCCAATGCGCCAGGCAATAGCGTCAGCAGGGGCACTCGGCCTGACAGCTCAGATCGTTTGCCGCAACGCCGCGGTGAGTCGCTGCGGCAGACGACGCTGGCCGGCCCATCGGAGCTGGTGCCTGTTACGCGTCACCTGCCGACAGGTACGTGGTGATGTACGCCACGAACGTGGGCGGCGTGATCCTGTCGCGGGACCTGTACCGGGACGTGGCCGAAGAGCGGCCCGACTGGCGGCACACCATCGAGAACAGGTGGGCGACCGGCACGGGCTGGCGGCTGGGGCTCCTACGGCGCGCGCGCGCGCGCGTGTGTGTGTGTGTGTGTGTGTGTGTGTGTGTGTGTGTGTGTGTGTGTGTGTGTGTGTGTGTGTGTGTGTGTGTGTGTGTGTGCGTGCGTGCGTGGTGGTGCGTTTATGTGTGTGTGTGTGTGTGTGTGTGTGTGGTGTGTGTGTGTGTGTGTGTGTGTGTGTGTGTGTGTGTGTGTGTGTGTGTGTGTGTGTGTGTGTGTGTGTGTGTGTGTGTGTGTGTGTGTGTGTGTGTGTGTGTGTGTGTGTGTGTGTGTGTGTGTGTGTGTGTGTGTGTGTGCGTGCGTGCGTGCGTGCGGCGTGCGTGCGCGCGTGTGTGTGGTGATCGGAGTCCATTCTTGGAAATAAGAATGGCACACGAGGAAATGCTCCGCGAGATGTCCCGCACTTTGGGTCCACCCGCCCTTCCCTAATAAAACAACCAGCATGAGCTTCGCCGAGCCATTCGTCTCTTATTCATATTACAAGCTGTCGCACGTAACGTCAGCGGCATCACACACACATTTCACGACAACGGATGACCATCAAAGCGCATTTTTAACACAGTCGAACGAAGCTGGGGCAAAACTCTCGGAGACGAAGCACTCAGGAACAGAAACACTCGGGGACGCAGCACGCAAAACATGACACAAGAACCGGCATGAAACAAACTAGACGGGATCTTTTCTGCTGTTTGTGGGTGGCGAACGTTGGAGGATAGAGCGGTTAGTGAGCAGCAGGGGTCTGTCGCGCAAAATAGCAGGAACAAGCAAGAGTCCTCAATTGGCATCTCGTTCGGTCTGATATGCGGGGCACAGCCTGCCCCCGCATACGGGACCTGGTCTATTCCATCAAGCGAGATGCATACATTCCCCAGCGAGGCGTATGCTGCGATAAAGCCTGCGTCACCAACCACGCAGTTGTCAACAAGTCGAAGTCAGTAAATCAAGTCAGCTGCACTCTACGCTCTGCCAGTTTTCTGTGGGAAATCCGCCTACGCCTGTGAAGGGAAACGATTCTGATAAGCTTCGCTCCGTCTTACAGATCAACATCCCTGTTTGGCTTCACTTGCACGCTCAACGTGGTTTTGTTGTGCCCCTTGGGACCTTAGCGCCATTATACTGGCACCTGAGACGTATGACCACCAGTCACTTGGCTTCATTAAAGGATGTTCGACGTCGTACGTCGCGTTCGCCTTTAAAAAGTGTTCCACAGTTGTATGAGGTTTTGAACTGAAATAGCCATCTTGAAGGTCATTGGTGCAGTTCGCAGCCCTGCGCTTAAGACCTAGACCCCTCTAGTTTCTGAGTTAGACACCCGCGAAGATGTACAGGCTATTTCGGGGCAGCCTATTTCAAGGTGAACCTGGCATCCATGACACCTTAAACAGTTTATTCAAATCCTGCCACCCCCATAAGCCAAGCAACGCTCTGGGCCGGGAAGAATGTAATCGACGAGTTGTTCATGCTTGACGTCGGTGAAAACGATTTCCAGATGCAGCAGACGTCAGTTGGCAACCATTCGTATTATTGTTGGGCAGGCTGTGCGAGTTTTCAATCATAAATCATGCCTTACATAATACAAGATGCTGGACACCTTTCAGTTCTTACGGAAATAAGACTTGTAATCGAATAAGTTAAAAATCGCGCCATAACCGAGTATGTACTAGTAAACACCTTTAACTCAGGGATAAATTTGCAAGAATGTCGGGAGAGAGTCGAAACACGAGCACAACGATATTTGGCTCACAGATAAGACAGTAGTAAAAGCTTTATTCCTCGGAGAAAAACCAGGAGAAGGGATATATAGATGCGTTGATATTTCGGCAACATACCTTTATCGAAACAACAGCAGAAGTGAATTACAAATACGAAACAATAGCAGAAGTCAGTTCACTTCTCCTATTGTTTCGATAAGGGCATGTTGCCGAAATATCAATTCATCTGTATCTCCATTCTTCTGATTTTCTCCAAGGAATAAGGCTATTTCTGCCGTCTTTTCTATATGAACAACGTTCCCCGCACATGCACTTAACAACTTGCGTTATTTGGTTCAGTCAACACCTTCGCACCTCCACGGCCACCTCTCGGGAGGCTTGAAGTACTAAAATGAGAGCTAGGGTGGAAATTTCTCACGGTTAGTTTAGCAGCATCTCAACGTCATACAAACGTTCCGTGGCGTGATCGAACAATGACGTATTAAAGAGCATATTTTCTATATAGAGAAATTGATGCTGTCTAGAACAGTCTTTCCCACTTACAGGCGTCCCAATAGTTATAACTGAGATTCTTACATCATGTCTGATGCTTCAGTTATGTAATGGTTCGGCTCGCAATTCTTTATAGCGGGTGATCACATGGAATGAAAAACGCCAGTACATGCCACCCGTGGTACGGTTTCTCGTTGTGATGATGGCCGCCGATCCGTGCTTGCGCATGCGCTATGGCTTTGAGCAGTGTCCGACCCGTCCTCAAGTTCGAGATCTCGGGCCGCGTGTGGCGCCATGGCTGACGATGTTCGGTCCGCTCCCCAGGTTGCTGCGAGATCTCGGGCCGTTTGTGGCGCCATGTCTGACGATGTTCGGTCCGCTCCCCAGGTTGCTGCGAGATCTCGGGCCGTGTGTGGCGCCATGGCTGACGATGTTCGGTCCGCTCCCCAGGTTGCTGCGAGATATCGGGCCGTGTGTGGCGCCATGGCTGACGATGTTCGGTCCGCTCCCCAGGTTGCTGCGAGATCTCGGGCCGTGTGTGGCGCCATGTCTGACGACGTTCGGTCCGCTCCCCAGGTTGCTGATTCCCGTGTTCGTGGGAGACCAGCTGCTGCTGCCGCCCGACCCTCTGGGCCGGAACGGACCCGGCCTGCTGGAGTTCCTCACGTTCCCGCCCGGCGCGCCGCTGCTGCCAGGCGCCCAGCCGCCGCCCGGCTGCCCGCCGCCGCCCGGCTGCCCGCCTGGCCCGAGTCAGCCCCCCGGGGTTCAGTGCACCTGAGCAGCGCCCGCGGTGCTCCTGCCCAGCGCAGCCCAGCGTCTGCCGGCGCGACTTAGAGGCGACAGGCGGCCTCCTTCCGAGAGAGGAGACGGAGCGATCGGTCCGGTTTGGGGAGGTTTGACTGTGGGGATGGGTCTGAGGCCGGAGGTGGGGCGGCTGTCAGTGTTTGGGAGCGCACGGGGTGATACTGATGCTCCGCCCGGCGGACGGGGGCACGCTATTTAGCGCGGCTGGGAGGCGTTGGTGGCCGACAGGCATCACGAATGCTCCACGGAGGGGGAGGAGGGGTGGTGACCGCTGGCAAGCGGGTCGGTCAGGAAGTGTCCCGACTTCGCTGCTTCGAACGGCTCCGCGAGCGCTACCCAGTGCGGAGATGTACTGCCACGTACCTGAATGTTAGTCACAGCATTCCGCTCAATCAGTATGTAGGCTAGAAGTCTGTTGAAACTCGAAGACATGTGCCTTAACGCAGGCTGCGAACGGCACGGCGACCGCCGCTTCGGCACGACGTGCCACATTCGAGGCCGAGCAGGTTGCAGACGGGGATCACTGGGTCTTGCAATACGTCGCCACAGATGGTGTCTAGTTGGACCTGTGCCAGAGGCCACAGACGGCCTCCATAATCGTGAAACGCTGTTGAGCTTGACCATTACCGCTGGCGTCCTAACTAGTAATGCTGACGCACGCGGCTTGTGATGTGCCTTCTGTGGTGGGCAAATCGGTGAATACGTTTAGACGGATGTTTTTAATGGGTGTTTCACAAAAATATACGTTATGTATGCAGTGTGGAAAGTTGCAGTTTCGCGTCTCCGCATGTGAATTTAGTGCATGCAACGGTGCCTTTCCGCCGTCCAAGTGCAATGTTTTTTGTGCCACTTTTTCTTTAGACAAGTTATTGGTCTCGCGTGACGCCTCCGCTCCTAAATTGCCAAGTTCATTCCGTAATTTCTGAAGGCAATTTTTTTGCTTCTCGATTGACATCTTGGAACACAGGCTAGATCAAAATTCAGATGCACCTTGTGTGGCTCAAAGGGGGCCTTCGTCGTTCGTCGGATACTTCAACTGTCGCGAACGGCGTTCAATCTACGAATGTGCCTGTTCATCTCTTGCTTGAATAGCTGAGCTGTACGCAGGAGGTGCTCTCCCTGCTGGTACCTTTGGCCGCTTGCTGCAACGTTCGCCGTGTAAAAGTGCGCACTTCGCATACGCCTTACGTCTTAAGATAAATGCAAATAGTAAAGAAGCAACATATTTGGTTTTTCCTCCCCTTGTGTAATAGGGAGGCAAGCCGTCGAACGCATCATGCGTGGTGCGTTGCAATGTGTCCGCCTCATGCCAGGATTTGTGCTTAAGAATTTATCGTACCTTGACGTGTGACAATGTTCGCCGACAAGCCTGCATCACAGATTGTACCTTCCTGCGGACAAGACTTCGCGGGTGCCGAAAGACGCCTGCCATCGGTACTTACGGGCTACGTAGATAAGGATGCCACCCAAACTAATGGAGAGCCGGTTCGGCGGAAGCGTGCTTGGCCTCCACAGTTACCGGCAGTGCAGTGTTCAAGCTGCGTGTCTGGGTGCCCAGAGGTACATGGTTCTTTTTCCCGCGGTGCCCGCCCTTCCTGCCAGGGTAAGAGGCAGGCGGTACCATATGGCCTCAGCAGCTCAGTGCGTCGTAAAACTCAAGTAATGACGCTTGACCTCCACGTGGGGGAGCCCAGTCTTGACTTCCGGCTGGCGCTGGTGCCTCGGGGTGCTTATATGACCGCTGCAGTCGATAGCGCTTCATAAAAGGTCGCCGTTTGGACCCCTTATAAGAGGCCGAAGAGCTAGTCAGAGATCGCGTTGAGAGACTCCGGCACGCAGGTCCGAGGCCCACGAGTGCCGGTCAGAGTGCGTCTCGCGCTGATCGGAACTCCTGAGACAATCGGACCTCATGTCGATCAGAGACCATCAATACTGAATAGCTTGTCCCGAAAAACGGTATACGGTCATCTTCCAGTTTGATTTGGGAAATAACAGCACGTGTTAGCTCGTAACGGCATAGTGCTTAATAACTTACTATGCATTACGATGTCAGTTTTAATGTCATCTTAAATCTTTTTTACAAGCAGGCCCAGTCCGTAACGAAACAATGGAAGGGCCTTGCGTCAGTCAGGCGGCCCGGTGACGAAAGAAAGCCCTTCTGATCGCCCCAGCCAGGAGCCCGACGAGCTGAGCTAGGGACCCTGTGTAGATTATTGGACTTTCCGTGCTGGCAAGCGATTCTTAGCGTCAGTGAGCGCGCTGCGTCGATCCGGAGTCATCTGTACCGGTCAGATGAATCCCTGCGTCGGGAAGGGGGCCGATACGTGATGCATCCATTGAGGGCAAATCGACCAAGGATCCCTTGACCCCATGTCGCCAGAGCGTTAACACGCGCTCGGGTGGGGGTCAAGTTGACCCCCCGAAGGGTTTTCTAGAATGGTTTCCGAACGGCGCGGCTGCGCCGCAGCAAATTTATCATAGTTGTAGACAATTGGATAGCGGATCGTTTGATGACAAAAGTTTAGATGTACCTTGTAAGGTCGCTGACCTAAAGCAGGTCAAAGTCAGGCCATGGTTTCAGCAAAGCCAATATCTAGGGAATCGTTCAATCTGACGCAGCAGTGGAGTGTTATACAAAGCCATACATCTCTGAAATGCTTTCTTAGACAGCAAAACAACTAAGTGAGCAAATTACATTTACCGTAGGTCGGGTATAAAGATCAGACCAAGGTCAAAACCAACCTGTTTTATTGCTCTAGGGCTTGCTTTAAGGGATGCTTTCTGGTGCTCATTTCAAATTTATTGATAGCAGGAACCGCATTCTACATCTTCCATGAACTTCTTAGAGGTCAGAATAAGTCATTGACATAAAATGACCCAGGCCAACATTTGGTTTTTAGGAGCACACTGCCTAGCTTACTTTGTGTCGCTTGTTCAAAGGCAAAACTCGTAGCAGTCTTGTATGATTTTGGTCACCACGACCTTCAAAAGGTCAAACAAGGTCACTTATCTTAAATGAGCATGTGACCTTTTGCTTAGGAACAGCTATCTATGTTCTGGGGGCACTTTGGGGACCAACCAGAATTTTGATCTTGTTTGACCTTATTTGACCCGAAAGTCATGACCTAGGAGCCTCAAACCTTGACCTAAGTGAGTTCCCGTACAGGTCAACATGCTCTGTGAATTTCGTGTGTCTAGCTCTCATAGTTCTCCAGATCTCAGCGGGGTCAAATTAACCCCCACCCGAGCGAAGGATATCCAGCCGGCCACCCGGGCGCGCGTTAACCGGTAAGTACACCGGGTTTGACGGGAAAGCCCTTAACCCCCTGATCGGAAAACGTAATGAGTTCCCTACTGGAGTTACTATGAAGGTCCTTGTCTGGAAAGGGGATGGACCCTCATTAGGATGGATTAATCGATAGATTAGATAGGATCGTTTATAAGAATTATTAGATCAGACTAGGTCTATTGACTATATGGGATCGATCGGAGGATATCGGAGTAGGAAGACGTGCGGAGGATATCCTCCAATTGGAAGGATCGATGGGGGTCAAAATTTTGTGTTCACATGACCAAGCCATGATCGTCTGAAAATTCCAAAATCGAGGTTCTTCGCCTCTTTCACTGAGGTGATGGGTTAATCATCAGCACGAACATGCACAGGAGGAGGGTTTCTGGTGCACTGACCTGCTCCATGTTGTTAAAGTTATCAAATGTCCAAGACCTATAGTTACTACACCTGTCTTGGATGGGTTCTCATTCATACATGAACCATTTACAGAGCGATTCAAAGGCCTTCTCCGCGACATTTGCAACTTCGTCTACACCCCGTGGGTTTCCTGCTATAAGTACCATACAGTCATCCGCGTACGGTATGAATTGTGTCGTACGATTTCGGCGGTTATGTTCGTTTTTTAGTGCACTTAATAAAAGAGGATGCATGCATCCCATGCAGTTCTCACTGCATACTAAAACGCACTGTCCCAATACTCTTATCAGACATATTTCAGATTGTGGCATCAGTTGAATGATTTCCACGAACTCCTCGATGGCTCGGGGATATCAGGGTATGCTATGTAAAATGTGTCGTAACATGCTCGCGCACCAGTTTATTTCCTTTGTTAGGCAGTACGGGGATGAGCGAGACTGGTTTCCTGATGCGACGAGATCAGATCGGCTTCTATGCTGTAAGAGATATCTTCTACTCATAGATACCACCCGAAGACAAAACTGCTGCTGATAATGTGTAAAAACACTTCTACACGAAATGGCGAGCAGGTCTGTACGACATGAAATGTGCTATGGCAACCGCAAGCACCATTTGTGTTCATTGATACTAGAGCGCATTTTAGGCAAAGGCTCGGCGACAGCGCGCAGGCAGAGGAACCCGCGCAACATTAGTATTACCCGGCGACCTTGGTTTACCAGTTGTCTGGAGACCCTGTCGGCGACGGTCCCTTGCTACCGACGGCTCTACGGATAAAGCGGTGCAAGCTACTACGTTGCCCAGACGGTTTAGTTGCCTGTACATGGCGTCAGAGTGATGGCACAGTGCTGCGCCATGAGTTCCTCAATCTCGACTGACACAGAGAGAGAGCTGTAAGAATCAGAAATATGGGTTGTGAATCTGAAGTTTACGCTATGGGATACGCTTGCCGGGCAACGGTTTCACGATCGTCAGGGGCGCATCCCACGGTTCATCGGTAAAAAAGGCGCCAGGGCAGGGCTACTGTCAGCCTTGGCCGGGTCCTGCCTAAGCATACCAGTGCTCAATGCGCGATGATCGAAAATGTTTGCATGTAATATGATAACGTGTGCTATTCTTTGCATAATATTGTATGATTTATTAATATAATTTTATTAATATAATGATATGGTAATGTATGCGGCAACAATTATGCGACCATCGACGATGACTGTGCATGCTTTCTCTTGCTTTCCTTTTTGCTGCTGCTCTGTTGCGTTTTTCGTTCAAAGTGGAAGAGGCCAGGTGCAGTCACTGCAGAGGCCGGGCGGAATATTTGTGTGTTGAATCTGCCCGCGGAGTGGGCCGCCGTACTAAAGCATCTATTATGGGTAGACCCAAGGCCATGTAATAAGGTCTGATCATCCGGGGATTTTTCCGGCATTTTTCCTTTACCATTACAGTGACGTCACAAAGTCGCAACCTGGCATCACAGCGCCGGCTGCATTACCTTCGCGTCTGCTACACCAGTGCACCTTCTAACAAATGCATCTGGTGATCGCCACAGGGCACTTCAAAAAGTACTATGAGGAAATATGCAAGGGGATTTTTGTCACGCATGTTGTAAAACAGCGAGCACAGGTCTAGGAACCAGGAACCCATCTGCCGTGACACTCCCATTTGCTGAGGATGCCAAACATTGAGTATATGGCGGTGCATTGAAGTTGGCCAGCCTACAGCTGCTGAAATGCAGGATAGCGAACCTGGCCAAGGTCCAGCCACTGCCAAAGGAAGAACTGAGCGGCACCAGGATCATCATCCGACCTGTCGCGTTGAGCCTCAGCACTATACATAATAACGCGCTGGGTTGCATTGGTGTGCGATTGGGGCAGTTTGAGACGACGGAAGTGATACGCTGCCTGGTAGAACATAGGGCATTGTTGACATTGCACATCGCGTCAACTATGCCACGAAGCCTCCGAAGGTCGTGGTGCATGGCGTTAATCAAGATCATATTCGTCACGCCATGCAGCCAAGTCATCGAACACACGCATGACTCATAATTCACCATATTTTACTAAAATATTCTTGCGCCCAGCATACACTTCATTGTGCACACTTGGCGAGGATCCAAAGAAACGGGGGGGAGGGGAGAATTCTTGCGCCCAGCATGCACTTCATTGTACACACTTGGCGGGGACCCAAAATAAACGGGGCGGGGCGGGGGCGGAGCTAACATAAGCACGATATTCACTTCGCGCCGTCCACCTGAGGTCGCACCTGTTTAGCTGCGCGTCTGGCAGCAGCTCGCTCAGCCCCAGCCTAATTAAGCCATCTGAGGTGCAGATGGGTGCGCGTCTTCAGTAGCTTCCGAGCAATCCACTTGTCCAGCGCAGAACTTCCTCAGCAGGAGCTTTGTGGGGCGGTCCACGATGTCAATGTCTCGGTTCATGCCTCGGTCCATCACTTGTTGGAACACGATCTCGAAAGCCTCGACAACGCTTGTCCAGGCCGGCAACGGCACCATTAGATCACCCTGTCTAACCGTGTGTATCCAGCTGTCTGGCACACAGCTGGGTGGTACCTCTCGGGTCGACAGTCCCATACTTGGATCAAGGTGTTTGCACTTGGCCGCCACGAAGCCCGCAACGAAGGCCAGCGGCCCGTGCTCGATGTGTGTGTCCTCGTCCATTTCGTCGCCGCAGTGGGGGCCATTTTCGGTCCTCTCGCCGTCACCGCCATGGAGCTTGCCTTTGCCCGATTCGTCGAACCCGCCGTTCTCGTCCACCTTGTTCAGGATGGGCATTGGAGGCATCGCGACTGCTTGCTGGTAGGCGGCCTCCACGTCGTCCGTATGCGCTGCCGCTTCCACCACAGCTGGATCTTGGATCTGTGGCACAACGAAACAGTCATTTTCGCGTACCTATCAGGCGCATTAATCAGACCCTTTTGCATATCACCAGTTTTGTTTATCATTGCGAGAGCAAAACGTCTTGGACCCGGACATGCCCATTCTTTCGTTATCGCATGCTTGTTTTTGTTCACAATCACCTTTTTGTGGTCCAGCGTGACATAATCCGAGCGGTTAAGAGGGACAGTCAACAGCCGACGAATACTGCACTGCGTGCACCACTCTGGATATCTCCCTCTTCTGGCCATAACCACGGATCTATCTGGATGGACCCGTCTCATGGTCCAATTTCATTGCATCGGCTGCCCCAGGGGGGTGGCGCCGCCATTACCGTTTTTCGACGGCCCTCCGAGGGCCCTCCGAAGCTCCAACAGCAGGGCCCTCCGAGGCTCCAATCCCCCCCCCCCCCGCCTCCATTCGTCTCTGCCCGTGATGTTCGTGGCCTATGGTTTAGGCACAGGAGTAGTCTTTTTACCACGGTTTTATTGTATGTAATCCCGGGGTTTGGTGACCAAGCAAATGGCCTTTATTTGAAATGTCAGACACTACCATGAACAGTAACACGAAGAGCCCAAAAATGGTTCAAAAGTAGCAAGACTCGCAAAAAGCCTTGTGCGGCACATGTGCGGTACGCAGGTAAGAGAACTGTTCAAGGCAACAGGCCAAACCAATATTAGAATCTCATAGATGCGTTAGATACTGTACCTATTAATGATTGTGGGGTTTGTTGGTCAGTTCACAGTGCGTAGATGTACTGTCAATGGGGCTGGGACTCGCTCGTGCAAACTTATTTCCCCCCCCCCCCCCCACCCACGTCGCAAACCCTGGCTACGTCCCTGACCCTCACCCTCTTCGCCCGTGTAGCATCGATGGCTGTGCCACTTGTGTCAGTCAGGCCCCACTTTGTAAACAAGATTATGGCCAGAAAATCTCGCTTGAATCTCGTATTGTAGTCTACAAACTGCACGGAGTGGTATGGATTATGCAGGCATTAGTGACTGAATCGGGTTCAAAGATTTCTGCATAAAACAGACGGGAATTTTCCTTTTAAGCACACGCATACCCACTTCGGTGTGCCGGCGATATCCAGTCGCATAGAAGGAACTACACTTGGTCGAAGGCATGGTTTAACATTGTGTATGAGACTGGCCTTAACCAGATAGCCAGGATCATAGTCATAATCTTGAAAATGACCAGATCAGATTGACGCATTCCCCGCATTTATGGCGTTAGTCCAAGAGCAACGGTTCACTCATGTTTCCAGGACAGTTGGATCGTTTCTTGCAAAATAAAAGTGTCTTTATTGTGCCGTTTCACATTCTTGCAAGAGGCCACTTCACAGGATGGCATCTTGCTGCCAAAAAACTGCCTTTGATGCTCACTTTTGCCCTACGCTCACACACCACTTCAAAATTCTCCCATCCGTGACATAATAGCACGCACTGAGGCAACACAACAATACAACCTTGATGCCACACTGCACGATAATCGCGATATTACATTTGATACATTATATTGGTTTACACGGCCTCGACGATAATAGACAAGACCAACCACAGCATTTCTGCGTGACGACTGCTTTCCACGCGACGCAGTCGACGTTGCCATGCAACGCCTCAGCGCGAGCTATTGCGACTTTGTGACGTCACCGCTGAACGTTAAATAGGCGCCAGCCTGACTAATTTCTCAAGCTGCGATGATGACCCCCTGGGTAGACCATAAACGCATAACCACCCCACAACCGCTGCAGGGGCTGGTTGGCGCAGCGTTAATCCTGGGGCATGGTAGTTATTTCCAATTGCTGCCATCACCTGGGAAGGGGGCCAGTTGAGGGAAACCCTACCGAAGTCAGGGTTGAACCAAAGATCTCTCATCAAGATCGGCGTACGTGTTAACCAACTGCGTCACCGAAGCGGTTATAACAAATGAAGATATTCACTTGAACCTTGCTATTGCTGCATATGTCTGCTGCCTCCATGATACATCCGCTAGTGTGTTGAAATTTTGAGCAACATATCTATATTTTAAGAATACTTATCCAAAAATAAAGTTTACGGATACATTTGTTACACACATAGCAGCTCTTAAATACAAAAATGTAGTTCTGTACATTTCCATTGGCTTAGTTGGCATCTTATTCGTGGGCAATAAACAGCACGAGAACCCGCTTCAGTTTGCAATTTGCCTTCAGTGCGGGCGAAATTCTTCAAAACTGTGGTGCTTTCATGTGGCTGGTGTAAGCTGCTCATCACCTTACAGCGGTTTGGATCTATCTGCCTCCAGACTCATACACTTCGTCCTTTGCAGCTGTGGTTTGGCCTGGACGCTAGTCATGTGGTGGCGAATCGATCGCGGCCATTCAGCCCCCCCCCCCCCCCTCCACAGGTGATGGTAAACAAAGTAGGTTTGGCAGCTGCGCGTGGCAAACTAAACCTGTCCCTAAATGTGATAGAAACAAGTATATCCATGAATTTCAACTACTTTTGTCCAAAACCAAGGGAGCTGGCTTCGGAAAAGAAGTGTGTACGTTGATGGGTGGAACTATCAAAGGCTGCCACTGAAATGCCGGCCGGCAGCCGCAAGACGGGCTGGAACGCAGCACTCGCGTCTGGCGGGCTCGACACTGCCAGTGTTGTTTTGTTGGACGATTACTGCTATCGGTTTAGTCAGCTGGTGTCGAGCTTACCAGACGCGAGTGGCAGGGCC
>NW_023596461.1:612582-627479 GCF_011947565.3 Pollicipes pollicipes
CACCCCCCCCCCTCTCCTCTCTCCAGCGGTGGGAATGAAAATGACTCGGCCATTCAAAACCAATGTGCACCAAATGGTGTCACACCACAGAAAATGTATGCGCAGACCAATGGATCCATTTCCTTTAAATGCCATGAAATGATGACAGTACACATTACCCCATCTTTGATATTCTCTGTAAATCACCGCTCGCCTAAGATACTGCACTGAAATGCCGGCTACAAGTGGACCGCAATTGGTGTGGCGATCTTACAACATGGCGTGATGCAGAATGAACACCGTGGTGTGAAGCAGTCGGTAATCAAGCCGTTAAAATGGCGAATGTTTCTTCAATCTAACCTCAAAATTTCCCGACGCTAGTGGAGTCAATGTTAGCTCCAATTCCCGCGGGTATCATGCTGTCAAAGACAACTCACATCTAAATATCCAAACTTACAATGACCCGAACCGGGCGGGGCAAGCCACACGAAACTGTTCAGGTGTCTGATATCAAGTCCTATCGCTGTTGGCACGGATCATCGCGACGTCCGATCTTACGCGATACGTAGTGACAAAAATAGCTGCGATGCTGGTAATTCGGAGCACGGAATGGCACTAAAGACACACACTGAAGATTGCCATCGAACAGCCGAAAGAAGATTTAATTGCTCGCAAACATATTGCTTCATAATGGTATGAAAACACCCACGTTTGACATGAGATCGAGAGGAGGGAAACCATAACTGACATGATATATATATATATATATATATATATACATATATATACATATTAAGTATAACTACCAATGGTAACTGGCCATTGCCACCCCATATGGAGCACTATGGCGTCTTCTTAAGGCCAATGCTAGTCAAGCTTTTCGGAGCTCTTCGAACGTAAAGCACAAAGTAAAGAAGACATCAAACGAGTCAGGAGAACATGAAACAGCTTTTCACGCAACTGACTCATAAATTATTTTGCCGTACCCTAAATCCGTTCGAACTGCTGCCGTGCCATGGAGCTTTTCAGTGGCATTGGCATGGCTATTGGCTAAAGCTAAATCAAGTGTACATGCAAATCATGATATTGACACGGAAAGCATGAGCTTCTTCGTCCTTAACCTTCACGTTCCACTCACAAAGCGTAATGGGAGACAGAAAAGAAGGGTGCGTTTAGAGTAAACATTTTACCAACTTTAAGAAATCATTGGAAAACTGTCATGATGTTAGAAGACCGCAAATTAAGTAAGCAGCCATGGGTTCCACTCTTTTACGTTTCCTCGTGGGAAAAACAGCACTGAGGACGTCCGGTACTTGCATCAAGTGGTGGTATCTGATGATGATGTTGGCATATGTGAACAGTAATTTATAACCCTTTTTATTTCAGATGCTAACAACTTATTCGTCGAACTGGTGGAAGAAAAGTGCCAGAATGGAGCGCGAGACTTCATTTGACACAACTGTCAAGGCGGGAAATAAAAACCTGCACAAATCCTGGTCTTATAGACATCAAAACAAAGAACCTCAACTTCCTTCAACCTGTTCCAGTTTGATTTTTCGACTGCTGTCTAAGTGGTTGAAATCAAAAGAGGCTCTTTAACATTCCACTTTGAAATGCCCGTGATCCCAAAGGACGGCGTGATTTCGTGACAACGCCTCCACCCAGCCTACACCTTCAGCCTCTCTAGCAGCCCAACAGTGCCGGGGGCCCTAACCTGTCGATCAGCCAAGCTGGGAATGCGACGGTGAAAGTTGCTGGGCATGAAGACCACACAGCGGTGGCCCCGGCTCTTGAAGTAGTCCAAGGCGATGGTAAGGCCCTTCACTGAGCACGTCTGGTTCCGACCGTGCCTGCAAGGCCGGCCGGGTCAGTCACGTCCCACACTCAGCTGCGCGCTCCACACACGGCAGACGGCGGGAGCGCTGGTCTGGGTCCCACGCCGCCACCGCTGGTCTGGGTCCCACTTACGTGCACGCCACACTCCCTCCTCCTGCCGACGTACCTGTCAGCCCGCCGCTGGCCCGGGCCCACTCACGCGTGCGCCGCACGTCCTCCTCCCGCCGACGTACCTGTCAGCCCGCCACTGGCCCGGGCCCACTCACGCGTGCGCCGCACGCCCTCCTCCCGCCCACGCACCTGTCAGCCCGCCGCGGCTCACCCAGTGCCGTCGCTGACCGGACCCACTCACGCGTACGCCACGTTCGGCCCATCGATGATGACCGGCCGCTTGGCCCGCTCGCCCAGCATCTGCGCGAACGTCCGTCGGAAGTCGGCGTTGAACTGGATGTCGGCGGCGGGGGCGCCCGGCGCGCCCCGTCGCTCGGCCGACGGGGCACGCGGTCTCGCAGAAGCGTGCCGGTCCCTGCGCAAACGGCATGGACGCGAGCGTGACGAGACGACCGTGCGCAGAGCCGGGGAGCGCGGCGTGAGGTCTCAGAAGGGAACAGGCATGGCATGCGCGGTACATGTGAAGTGTTCAGTCCGGCCCCCGCCAGTTTCGCACCAATGCTAAGTCACATCGCAACGATGCCTGTCCGGCCTCTGCGACCAAGATGGGAACCATTCATCTGAAGCATAGTCGCCTGTTCTCTGAATGAGCCCTGATGTAAGACTGATCACGATTTTGGGCCGTAAAACAGCTGTTTTAAAGCAGCACGGGAATTGAGAAAACGAGCGCACCCATTATTCCAAGCAGACTTGAGCTGGCGAGACCCAGACACGTTTAAGTCATCGCGTCAGACAGCGCGCGAGTTTGGGCCTGTAGATCCCCAGGGACAACCGCATGCAACGCAGCGACAAGCGACGCTCGCTTGCAGTTCGAAAATTCCGCGTGACCTGCGGGCTTACTTACGAACAGTAACGACTTCTTGGGATTCCGATCCCTTTTAAACTTGAAAATATATGACTAGCCAAAGTCCCGGGCAACGACTGACTTGTCCAAGCTACGTTCTCCTCTGATATGTAATGTTGCTCCTTGCGCAATAACACATGAACATAGACGCCACCTCTGTTCCCTACACAAGAACATTAACGCTGATGAAGCCAACAAGCAGAAAGTATAACGTTTCCAACACCCGAGATGACACAGGCAAACCCTGAGAACAGACAGCTTCTCGGAGACAGCTTACCAGCGGGAGCGATGAGGCCGTTTGGGCGAGCGCCCGCGCCGCCGGGGCGTGACGCCAGCCGACGACAGTCGAGAGCGCCGCTTCTCCCGGGCACGCGCGCTGAGCGGTGGCGCCAGGGTGCGCCGCGCCGCGCGCAGCACACCCTGCAGGCGCCGCTGGGTGGAGCTGGTGCGGCGCAGCGGGCGGCCGCGGGCGGGCCGCTCGGCCGAGGTCGGCTTCGGCGGCGGCTGCGAGCCAGCTGCCTGGCAGGTCGGGCGAGCCGTCGCCAGCGGCAGGAAGTCGGCGCTCAGGTCGGCGGCCGTCGCCGGCGCCGGCTTGGCCACGGCCGGCGTCATGTCCTCGAAGAAGCCGGCGGCGCGGCGCCGCACGGCCGGCGTGCTGAGCGCGTACACGCGCCGCACCTCTGTCACCTCCAGCTCGGTCGGCGCGTCCTCCAGCGTGACCACGTGCGGCGTGTCAGCCAGCTCACCGTCCTCCAGTGTCACCACGTGCGGTGTTACCTCCACGACGTCACTGTCGTGGCGGCGGCGCGGCGCCGGCGTCGAAGTGGTCGGACCCCTGCGGGTGTTGCTCCAGAAGGAGTTGGAGGATGGCGATGGCAACGCGGTGACCGAGAACACGCTGTCGTCGCCGGCACGAGCTCCCTTCGAGGGGGAAGCGCTCGTGCCCGGCCGCACCGTTGTGGTCGCCTCACTTGGACCAACATCAGAGGCAGGCGTGATGGTTTCGTCCGATTTTTCGATGCCAGAGGTCTCCTTCACCACCTCACTCGACTTAGAAGTCGTCGCGGCCTTCTCGGTTGGCAGACCAGCATTCGAACTTACTGAAGTTCCTACCCGCGTAGTGCCCACAGCCGAAGCCGACTCTCCCACCGTGGCGCCTGTTCCTACCCGCGTAGTGCCCAGCGCCAAAGCCGACTTCACCACCGTGGCGCTTGTTCGCCCATCGTCCTTCAGCGCGGAGAAAGGCGGCCGAGATGACCCCTTGCAGCACACCTTCTCGAAGACCACCAGTATAGAGTCATCGGCCTCGTCGTCGTCGATGATTTCCGGATCGGCCAAATGAAGGGAGGCCCTCCGACTGTAGGGACGATACCGCAGGCTGCTGCGTTTGCGACCCATCCCTGCAAAATATGATGGCTATGAGCAAAATGTCATGGGGCACAGAGGGCACATGCCCTCCCTAACAAGAAAGGGCATGTAGTTCACCAATGTCCTTTGTATTCCTGTCCTGTGTCCTGTCCTGTCCTCAACATTTACAAAAGGTCTGTACTGACTGGGAAATAATCAAAATGAGCCCTTCAAGGATTGACAACCAAGATGTTTACCCTACCTACTGTTCAAGATACATCACACAGAGTATTGCCAGAGCACTAACTACCTTAATGCATTTTTATTTTCAAGAAAGGGCTTGATCTGACAGACCTGCAATGCCTGATGAGGAGTGTCACCACCAAAAGAGTCAAGGGTGTGGAGAGATTTTTGTTCAGATAGGTTGATTCCTCTCAGGCAGCATGTCATGGAAGCAGAGACATACCTGCAGTAATGGCAGAACTGCAAATAATCAAATATAAGACAAAACAAACTAATAGTTGAACCTATTTCAGATGTTCAAACTCTGCACTGACCACATACCAGGGAAACTCCTGAAACCCTTCAATTCCACACGTTATTCTTCACAGAGTCAATATGATTCAACAATTATAAATGAATAAACCAACGCCTGAGGAAGCTAAGGCTACCAAAGGACCAAACCAGAAGTACCAATTCAGAGACATGTTGAGGAACAAGTGGTTTAAAATATATGTACAAATTATTTCATTGGCTATGCCAGCACCTTCCTTACACAACAATTATAAAACATGATGGTTTGTCCATTCTGATGATCAGTCAGTTGGTTAGAGCCGCTCCCAACCAACCCTGTGATGGGATGGGCTTGACTTTGTCAGGCTTGCTATTTGCCCCTGACGGCATGGCCTGCAGGCCCGGTGGCAGCGGCCACAATAAAGGTCAGATGAGTGTTAGAGGGCAGGACAGACGCATTGCAGCATAGCAAACTTCGCCACCAAATTCTGCCATTGACCGGTAAGGGGTGCAATCAGATGGTAGGGGCAGGGCTAAAGCAACAAGTGCTGCTTAAGGTGTGGGCTCTGCAGATGTATTTGAATCCTTCTGAGTATGCCTCCTGATGAAACCAGAGGGTCTGGTGCCAGCAACATGCTCCATGTCACAAACAATCAAATTACCTTTGGTAATAACGTGCATGTATAAACCATTGAAATGAGGGCATTTTAATTCAATTGAACACTAAGTATGCCTTATAGTTCAAAAGCATAGTATGATCTGAGAGTTATGTCAAATTGTGTATCAACAGACACACACCTATAGACCATCTGATCTCCTTTGTACGTCCTTTACAATCCTCATTCCAGGCATACACCATGTCTCATTCTAAGGGTACCTGAGAGCCATGGGAACATGATAATTATTGGAGCCTAAGTGTAGTAATGATTATGCTTTGAGGGTACACCAGTCTGTGCCCAAACCAAGCTGGATTGCAATGATTCCAATAGCATATTATACTGACTTAAGTTGTGATGACCAGTCATAGCTTATTACAATACAGATACTGGGTGCCAAATCAAAATGGTTTTCATCATGGCCACTGAACCTGGTTAAAAATCTATACTAACTCTCGTAAGGCACATATAGGCACATGTATTAAGGCACATACACAATATCAGCACCATGGGTCCTTGGGGGCCATACATAGCCAGCCTCAGGCCCTAATGCTTGATGAAAGGTGCTAAACACCCAACATCAAGCTCTTATGCTTGATTGGAGGTCCAACATTACCTAAGGGATGTTCCACAGGTGCACAGGATGCCCAAGAAAGGTGTGGGAAGCCCTGCTAGCCCAAAATAAGTCCCCAATTAGAAAGACTGAAACCCCACCAGGCCAGGAGCTTTGCTTCAATTATATTTCTCATGTCATACCAAAGTAAGAGAACTTCTGAAAGTGGGCAAAATTAAAATACTTGGATTAGGGCAGTAGCAGGCCACCAGGTCTGCTTGTTCTCTTGGAGAGGTTGTTGATGTTCACCTCTGACAAACAACAGGAACCAACGCGAAATATGCAAGTCCATGTTACTCATGTTTCAGATACATTAGCACCTAAATGTGGAGCAATTGCAGGAGTTGCAAGTATTCTGAATACTTTTGACCCATGCCAAGCGGAAAGCTTTCGGTCGCAATTAAACCGTGATTAGCGAGCTGTAAATCAAAAACACATGCCTTACACACCTTGCGGAGTTTGGCTTTAAATCTCACGAACACCGGACGATCTCATACGGAGACCCGCGCAGCTCAGCTAAACGGAATTCAAATGCCTCGCGTCCCCGTCGCGCGTGTGTTCATGACATCGGTGATTCCTGAGACCTAAGTGGGTAAATGAAAACAGAGGGCAGGGAAGAGCAGAGGATAACACAGATGTTATTGGATAACCTTGGTCAGCTGGTGCTTGTTAGTAACTTTTTTGAGAACAACTACCATAAAATAGACTCAAGGAGTATTCTAGAATAAAATTATCGAGTAAACAAACGTACACACGCAAATTAAGATGATCAGTGAAATAAATCGTTTTTAAATTGAGATAGCTCGCAGTTTCTTCCGCCAGCTGACTTCACCTTTACCCTCGACCAGCTGGCGTTTTTTCGGAAACACAAGTTGGGAATCGGTTGCTGACAGATCTTTCTGGCGTACAAATGTTATTGTTTTGGAAGAGTTTCAAGCACATGTATCTTACACCAGCTACGTCGGAAACAGCCATGCCCACAGTGTGCATGGCTAAAGATGGACATTGTGTGTTTGCATTAAACTAGCCCTACACGTATAAGGGGCAGGAATATGGCTACGGAAGGGGAAAAGGAGTGAAGGAAATGTTCCATACTTGAAAACATCGAAGGAAACAAGAGATGTGACGAAATAGCTCACCTACAGTATAAGTACACTTTTCAGTGGAAAGGCCACTGTAGGCGATACAATTTCTCTTTTTAATAGATGTGCTCCTCATTGCGTCATTGTTTGATTACGTCATCACACCTCGCACAACACTGAGGGACAATTGACGGTCGTTATACGTTGGAAATCATGCTCACGGGCGTCAGATGTGGACGAGTCGTCACCGGCACACTCTACTGATGCGAATGAAAGAACGTGTGCGATTGGCTTAGTGGGTAAGCGTCTGTTACCGAGAAGAGCATTGGTTGAAGTTCGAATAACCCCGCGTCACAGGAATTATGTGATACTCCCATTCGGAAAGCCGAATTGCGCCCCGAAAAGAGGCACTGTTGTAAACGCCATAGGGGAGAAATCGAACCCACAGTATAACGTTGCGTTGATTCGCGGGATAGTAGCTTCAAGCTCGCATATATTTGTGGCGAAGCGAGCGTCCCAAGCTTTTGTTGCATTCATTGCACAAACATTCTAGCACATTAGTGTGTTGCAAACATTCGGAACACACGTTGGAAAAGCAAGACAAGTAAATGCGTTTCTTTCATCTTCGTGAGCATGTAGTCAAATGATGGTTCTCCCGCAAGTAGGCAAGGCTTTTCAGCTAAGTTTCGGCTAATCGAAATTATGAGCTACTGAGAAGGATTTCGAGAGAACTGGTATTATTGGTCAACTTCTACGCGCCCAATGTAACAATAAGTTAAAAGTGCGGGATATGTGGACATGTAAGATATGTAAAAAATGTGGGATATTCCCTGCAAAGAGAGTGTCCCACTTTTGGTGCATGTTTCAAAAACATGCTCTAATGAAACCACAGGACCAGTTACATGTAGTAATAGCTTTGGGTGGTGCCACTGCAGCGCCGTTAAGACATAGCAAGAACATCAATTTTAATTATTTTTTTAGTCCAAATTTCGCTGTCATTGCTTTGTAGCATTACTGCGCTTCCTCCCTGCGGTCGCGACCACCGTCGTCATGACAACCGCCGTAGCAACTGCTAGTGCGAATAAAAGAACGTTTGTGGTTGACCCAGCGGGCGGTAAGGACCTGTTACCGGAAGCGCATTGGTGGAAGTTTGAACCAGTGCGTCGCTATTGACCATATGATGCTCCCATTCCCAAAGCCAAGTGTACCTCGAAAAGAGTCACTTTGTTAAGCGGCATATAAAAGACCAAGGAGAAATGATAGTCATCGTATAAGGTTTTGTTGAATCTGCGGGGCTAAAGCGTCATATTCCCTTATACTTTTGTCAGAAGAGGGTATTCGAAGCTTGCCTAGCATTTATTACGCAAACATTTTGACGACCTAATGTATTCCAAATATTGCAGAGCACTCGTACGTTGGAAAAAGCGAGGTATATATGCACGCCACTCATACACACACACACACACACACACACACCACACACACACCCACCCACACACCACACACACACCCACACACACACACACCACAACACACACCCACACACCCACCACACACACACACAACACCCACACACACACACACACACACACACACACACACACACACACACCACACACACACACACACACACACACACACCACACACCACACCACACACCCACACACACACCACCACCACACAACACACCACACACACACACACACACACCACACACCCACCACACCACACACACAACACACACCCACACACCACACACACACATCACACACACACACACACACACACACCCACACACACACCCACACACACACACACACACACACCACACACACACACACACACACACACACCCACACAACACACCACACACACACACACCCACCACATATATATATATATATATATATATATATATATATATATACACATATATATTATATATATTATATATATCACATATATATATATATATATATATATGTGCATATATGTTTATTTATTATAAATCAGTAAATACGGGACACCCCCTCCAAGTCTGTGCGCACCTCTACAATGTGGCGTACTACGTATGCATGGAGCGTATGCATTTTTCCAGATCATGGTTAGCCCTGTCTTTTTAAAGGCCAATCATTTCGGAAAAACAGGCTAACTAAGGAAGTTGGGTGCTAAAATACCATACAACAATATCAGGACGAAATCAATCTGGTATATTCACGGCTAGCCACTGACAGGCACCCTGATCGATCAAGAGTGCCCGGCATGTTCGCAGATAGTAGTCCGAACCACCACCGTAGGACCCTATGACAAGACGCAAAGAGAACAGGGCTACGCAGAAGGTTCATTGGGCATCAGGTGACCCGCATGTTGACATATAGGGCTCGAGCAACAGCGCAAGGCCTCTGGAGAGCGCAATGAGCCCGAAAATCTTCCCATTCAGCACCTTTTTCAAGCAGTGAGGAGTCAGCTTTGTCTGTTTATGGACTCTTCACTTTTGCTTGCAACTGGTCTTGGTCATCTGCAGGCCCAAAAACGTTCAGTTCTGTCATGTTTGGTGTTAGAAAGCTGCTTTCATTCGGCCAGTTATGGGCCCCTTCGAAGCACATGGGTCCCCTCGGGCCACAAAGGGGGCATAGTCTCTTGCCCTCCACCCCCTCTGCATCCGCCAACGGCGCGAGCTTAGTAGATGGGGCCCCGCCAAGAGCGCAAAGCCATCCATTTAAATAAGAACTGCCCAAGACATAATATGAGGGCCCGGGAATGATCGAGTATGCTCGATCACGTTAACAGTTGGGGCCCCGAGAAGAGCCATCCATTTGAATGAGAAATGCCCATGACACAATGTGGAGTCGCCCAGAACGATCGAGTGCACGCAAGCAGGTTGACAGATAGGGTCTCTGACAATATCGTATGGCCCTCCTTTCAAATCGAAAGTACCCAAGACCCAATGCAAATGGCCCACGAACGATCGAATGTGCCCGAGAAACTTATCAGAAGGGACCCGACAAGAGCGTAAGGCCCTTTATTGAAATAAGAAGTATCCAAAACCCAGTGTGGAGGGCCCCGAAAGATGGAGTGTATCCGAGCAGGTTATAAGATAGCCCCTGATAGGAGCGTAGGACCCTAAGTTGAAACACCAAGACCCAATGTGCAGGGCCCCGAACAATTAACAGATTAACAGGTTTGGGCAGGTTCACAGATAGGCAAAAGCTTAGGCCCCCTCCCCCCCCCCCCCCAGTCAAATCAGACGTGCCTACTTATCAGATGATACATGACAGGAGCATAGGACCGACATTCAACTACCCAATGTGCGGGGCCCCAAACAATCCATTATGTCCGAGTAGGTCAATAGATGGGCCCCGACATGAGCGTAGGGCTTTAAGCAAGTGACAGAGAATTGGAAGGGGTCTAAATCAATGCAGAGGGTCCATGAGCATATCGCGAGCATGTTGGTAGGTTAATCGAGACCAACGTGAATTGCCCCTCAGCAAACGACGAAACCCGGCCAGATTAACTTATGGGGCCCCGCCTACAGTGTGCAGAGCCCTTCCGGCGAATGGGAAGAGTATGCGGAGCGCCCCTGATTGACAAGAGCGCCCCGGCACGCTAACAGGAAGGGCCCAGCAACAGCGCAGGGCCGTCCGAGCAAATGTAAAAAGAAAATCAAGTGTCACGTGGAAGGCTTTTTGACGACCGGATTCACTATGCAAGTGGGCATATACGTCCTCCAGGAACAGCAAAGGACCTCTGGACGGCGTAATGAGCCGAAATAAGTCTCAATCACCGGCCTGTCAATCCGTCGAAAGACTTGTTCTACTCGTGGGCCCTTCACTTTCGCTTGCGACTGTTCTTGGTCGTATAATAACCTCATTCAAATATATACCGTCATTCCATTGGCTATGCGTCATTCAAGGCCAAGCAAAATATAATTGTCGAGGCGTTCATATCTGTGTTTGTGAGCACGATCTCCAGGCAAAAAGGTTGTCAATTGGCTTTCATTTGATGTTGTGCAAGGTGCAATGACGTAATCAAACCATGGCGTGTTCAGGAGCATATTTACGGTTAATTAAGCCTACTTATTTCTGGCACGGTGGGTGTGGCTGTGTGCACATAGCACTGCGGAGCACTATCTCCCCACGACGTGAAGCGGTCGTCGGTGAACAACATATATAATATCCTTGTGATCCCTTTCACGACGTTACGACGGGCGGACCCCGCATTGTGTTGAATCTCAAACTATCCATGCAGTATGGCTTTTCAGCGTCATCTGTACAAGATACAAAACGAAGATCAAGATAAAAGAATGCGCCGAAAATGCAATAGCATGATAATCGTGGGAGCAATCCACAGACACCTATGCACATAAAGAGTGAAAATTGCTTATCAGTAGAATTTCCCAAAAGCAAATGCAGTCAGGAAAAGAGCGAGCGGCCCTCGGGCCCTCAGTGCCGCCATCAACGCACGAAACACAGATAGTGTCGGACGCTCACTGACGGCCGGAGGCAGCTGGTTCCACGAGGTGGCAGCACGGTAACGAAGCCCCCTCTGTGTGGTCAAAGATTTGCACCTCGGCGGTCCCGCCTCGAATGAACGGATGACCCAGCGAGACACCGCGGATCGAGGGACAAACACGCGACGAACCGTCAGCGGGCTGAGCTGGTTGTGAAGAGGTTTACACACTTTATGGAGGTCCCTCTTTCGTGCAAGCTGCTCTATTTGGCCCCAACCCACGGATGTCAGCGCCCCCTAAAAACCCCTTGTATGCCGGCCAATAAATTGCAATATTTTTATGGGTGTTTGTTGTATAGTGACCCGTCTTCCTGTGCGCGGCCCTACAAAACTAGTTGTGCTCTATAGGTACGCGCATGGAGCACGTCTATTTTCTCTAGGTAATTTTTCATTTTCTCCAGGTAACTGAGCCAGGCCTGTAGACACGAGCAGGCAGTATGCCCTAGCGCTCGCAAGCACATGTTGGGCCTTTGGCCGCATAGAAGGGTCCTTCTGATTTCATCGCAACAACCAACGATCAATGTAGAATTGTAGAGAGCCCCGGGCGATGGAAAGTGTTCCGGCCGATGACTATTTGGGTCCCGTCAGCGGTGCCGGCCCTCCGAAAAAGGAAAAAAACAGAATGGACAGCACTTGAGCGATCGAGCCGCGGCGGGGCAGCAAAGAGGCTCCCATAAACAGTGTAGGGGGCTCAGAGCAAGCAAGAAGAACCTGCGATCAATGTGGTGGGTTTCTGAACGATCGGAAGTACCCCGACAGGTTAACATGTAAGGCCCCGACCGGAGCGCAGGGCCCCCTGAGCACTGAGTATCTTGGTCCGTTAACTTATATGGGCCCAGCAACAGCACAGCACCTTCCGAGCTATTGGCAAAGCCCCGAGACGAATGTGAAAGGTTCCTGAGCAGCCGAGAGAACCCCGGCAGGTTAACGTATGGGGATCCCAACAACAGCATATAGAGCATTTCGGGCGAATGGGAAGAATCCGCGGAGGTATCCTGGTCAATTTAGACTGCCCCGATGTGGTAGCAGATAATGCCCCCACGGCAGCGAAGGGCCCTAAGAAAGCATGTTAAGAGACCAAGGGTAACGTGGTAGGCTCGTTATTATTATTGTATATTATTATGACCCCATTGACCCAGTTAGTGGAGATGTAGGGACACTGGTAACAGCGTAGGATAGCGTCATGAGCCTCAAAATTTTCGCCTCTGAAATCAGTGAAAAGTTATCTTTGTCTGCTGATGGGCCCTTTACTTTTGATTGCGATTGTTTTTAGTCGCCTTGGGGCCCAAAGGCGTCCTATTCTGTTATGACTCTTGTTAGGAACTGTGCCTGTTCAGACGGGAATGGACCCTTTCGGAGCCTATGGGCCTCTTCGGGGCCTAAAGGGGATGACCCCGTTCTCCCCTCTCTGAATCCGCCACTAGTCCTGGCCGTTTAACAACTAGGGCTCCCGACAAGAGCGTAGGGCCACCCAAGTAAAGGCAATATAGAACACCCAATGTGGAGAGCCCCCGAACCATCGAATGCACCCGAGCAGGTTAGAAGATGGGGCTCCCGACGAGTTCGTAGCGTACTCCAAGCAAATGAGAAGTGCCCAAGACACCATGTGGAAGGCCCCCGAATGGTCTAGGGTGCCCAAGCAGTGCAGCAGATGGGCCTCCGACAAGAGCGTACGGCCTCTGCCAGTGAACGGAAATGGGTCACTGGCAGAGCTATGAACAATGAGCGATGAGCGATGAGCCTTAGACCAACCTACAGGGCCCATGAACATATCGCGAGTGCGTCAATGTTTAACCACTACCAATGTGAAGGACTCCTGAGCAACCGAGAGCACCCCGGCAGGTTGAAATATAGTGCATAGAGCTTCTCGAGCCCAAAGGGACTTTAACCCGGGCTACAGCGTATAGAGCCTTTCTGGCAACTGAGAAGAATCTGTGGAGGTTCCCTGCTGGACAAGGATACCCCAGCATGCAAGTGGATAGAGCTCTGACGGCAGGGTAGGAGCCCTCCGAGCAAACATCAATAAATCAAAGGCAACGTGGAAGGCTCCTTAGCAATCGGATTGCCCCTGCAAGTGGACATATAGGCCCCCGGCACAGTGCAGAGCCTCTGGAAAGCATAATGAGCCTTAAGATTTCCCAATCATTACTATATAAATCAGCGAAATCTTATTTTTGTCTGCTCGTGGGCCTTTCACTATTGCTTGCGTTTCTTCTTGGTCACCTGGAGGCCCAAATACGTCCAATTTTGTGTGTTTTGTGTAAAAATTATGTCTGTTCGGTTCGGCCGGCTGTGAGCCCTTTCGGAGCCTTTGGGATCACTCGGGTCCGGGAGGGATGGCCCCGTCCCCCCCCCCCCCATCTGGATCTGCTACTGGTCTTCCAGTACACATGTACACATCACAACCTAAATTGCTCTGCTCGGAAGTTATAGGACTCTATATTTATAGGATCGAACTGGGATCGTCTTATTACGAATTCATTGTCACACCATTGAGCTTACTGGGCTCTCACACACATGTGCACTTGCGTTACTGAAAGCCAAGCACCACCTAGTCCTTCCAAGTGCATAATAAGATCCGATGACGGATGGAGAATACAATGTTCAGAATATCGTATAAATGCTAGAATAAAGGTCAGACGGTCCGGAACGATCAATAATTGCATTCGTAATAGCAATGTCTCGCGCGGATTCATTTCATAACATGAGGTAATGGCTTGGTTTCATCTGGAAATGATAGCATAGTAGCACCAAAATTCCCTTTTAAATCTGCTCAGTTTACTCAGTCTTGTACGTAGTGTTATTGAAAAGCTCCTTTTACATTCCGGTGCGCCGCTGTCTGAGCTGCGGTTGTCCACCGTCTCCGACAGCGCCGATGACTTCATATCATTCTGTGGGAAAGAATGACGTCCATAGAAAGGCTAAAAACAGACCATGTCGCTAGTTTATATGACGCAAGAAAGCTCTCTAAAAAACCTGCTCGCTGTATCCATCCATCCGCAGTAAAACGATTTTTCAAAACGTCATGCCTTCTCAAATGAAGTTGCATGAAGCTTTTTGCCGCTCTTCTACGGCAAGTGAAGCTCCACTTTCAGAGCCAGCATTCTGTTTCCTAATGTATTCACATTTATTATGATGTTTCGCGTAAATTTAGCTGTGTACAATGCGTCAAATAACAATGTTTTCAAAAATAATTCAAAGGTTCCCAAAATGAGGCTGTCACTCGCCATCATTGGCAATCTCACTCTCAAAAGTGAGGGTGTCATGCCTGCTTTTTCGATCCCCCGTTCTTACGCTTATGTTTGTGGCCGTCTACCATTCGTTTCTGGCAACCGAAATGAACTCA
>NW_023596461.1:628479-664828 GCF_011947565.3 Pollicipes pollicipes
GGACAGTTGGTGATCTCGATTTGATCTGAGGTAAAACATTTGTAGTGCATTATTCATGATTTGACGAGACCTTCACAACGGTTTTTTCGTTTCCTCGCACGACGCCTGAAAGTTCGAGATCCCAGGGGGGTGTCAACCCCCCCCCCCCTTCCGGCCAGACGCGGTTGTCTCAGACCCGGCCGGACGCGGGTTAATGCATAACAAGCAGTGGACTGAAACCCTTGAAAAGTCCTACTGGCTGCCACGCGCCCGTGCCTTACATGCAGCTCAGCACATCACAGCAGCTAGACGCGTTTGTTTTTGCCCATTACGCCTACACCGCCACGTTGCGCACTATCTGGAGGTGCCGATCCGACGAGCTGACCGTCTTAGTAACTTGAGCCAAACGAACAAAGTTCTCAAAAGGCACGCTTTGCTCTCTTAACTCAAGTGACTGGACGGTCAGAAGGCGATGGTGCAGACGGTGGATCGTTGAACCGGCGGCTGATCGGCGACTTCGGGATCAGCTCAGATCCGGTCTGATCGACCTCCGCTGCTCTTGCTCACACCCCGCTCATCGGAGAGCTAGCAGTGATCGGATGACGTCATGACGATAGTAATTGTCCGTCCCGGCTCCCTGAAATTGGCTGTCACCTATCGTTGTCATCATCACAATCACCGTCATCGTCATTGGCGTAAGACACGTATGGTTAAATTGAAAGTATATGGCTTCGTCAGTTTCACCAAGTTGTGCAACCAGGATGCAAAGGAATAAAAGGATGATACGTGCATAAGGTGGCGATCCCCGAGAGGCAAAAGTGTGTAGAATGACAAGTAGACGGTAATGATATCCTTATTATGTGCACATCATGCTGAGTTTAAATCAATGAGCACACCACACATGCCAGTCTTGAAAGACGGTCAATACCTTTGTGAAAAAAGGAAAACTAGAAGGCTTAAGCGAGCAGATGAAGCTAACCAAGTCGACGAAGCTGAACTTGATGTTGACCTGACCCGATAACCGATAAGCTGCGACACGGCGCCAGCTCACGTCTGAACATGCCGCTGGTAAGTACCACTGAGCTGATTTAGATACAACACTAGAGACCAGTGAGAAGTGTTTTGCCCCAACGGGCTTGAAGAGCCGTTGTCTGAAGAACGTTTACCCACCTATTTCGTGGCTGCTATCGCATTGGTGCGTGTCAGACACGCTCAGAATAACATAAACCTAAATAATATGCGCTGTTATTTTCACCTAACCGTTGCCAAGACACGACACATTCGGTTTTTAGAACTTGCAAGATACCCCATTTCACCAAAGTGCGATACAGGCCATTCCACAATCATGCAGGTCACTCCAAATGCTATACCATCAAACGTGAGCATCCATTGCATGCGAAAGCATGGCATGCTGATTTCGCTCCTCACCGTGAACTGCAGGATAACTGGCCTTCTGGCGCGCCTCACAGTGTGGGCGCGCGCCGCCGCCTCACGCCTGCTGGGAGCGTCAGACGGTCACCACGTGGCCGCCATCTTGTGGCCTCGGTGGCCGAGCCAGACCACTGGCTATGGCGGCGACGGCGGCGGCGACAGCGGCGGCGGGCGATGACGAGCGGCTCCGAGCGTTCGTGCCTCCTCGTCCATGTGCGGCGCCGAGCGGCGTGTCGGCGGCGGACGCAAGGCGACCGGCGGCCGGGCGGGGCAGCGGGCAGCGCCGCCGACCCCCCGGCCAAGTGCTCGCCGCCGCCGCCCCGCGCCGATAAGCTGCAGCGGGGGACGCTTCCGTTGAGTACTGGCGCAGATAAGGGGCGGCGGCGTCTGCGACGGCGTCACCTGACGCCCGCCGTGTCAGCACCCACGGCCGGGCGGCGACGGCGACCAGGCTCCGTGCCGGCCCGGCCCGACTCGGCTCGGCTCGGCCGGTCCTGGACGGCCCGACCCCGATTAGATACAGCGAGCGGGAGAACGTAGCCGCAGGCGGGGCTTGCTCAGGTGCTCGGTTCGCACAGTGTTCCGTGAACAGCGCAGGTGTGTTAGTCTGGCGGCGGTCTATGTAGGCCGCGTGACAAGTGTCCATACTGGCACCAGGCTGCTATTACTCGACTTTGGTGAAATATTCTGTTATTTAGTAGAATATCCTGCACGCTGCTGAGAACCTTTCGCTGAACGAGAGCAAGGACACGTGAGATACATATGATGTATGAAGGACAATCCTCACTGCTATCTATCATGACAGTCGGCATGCGCCAGTGTATTGCATGGGTGCACTCAAAACGCGTTGTTTTAAACCCTCCTGAATCAGAAACTGACGGTCACGGGTTAAAGGCGTACATATGTTTTCCATGACATGCCCATTGGCAAATTCATCCCATTTACGCCCGTTCCGAAAGTAATCGCCCGCATTTATAAGCAAATCAGACATTGCCGGTAAAACCAAAGAGTTGTCGAATGGGAAGTGCCTGCCACAAACAAGTAAATCTCCTCCATGCTTTCCATCCCCACTTCACGGGTTGCGTCGCCAGGAAATTCTGCAACATGGTATGGCATGGTATGGTATGGTAGTGGCATGTGCCTCTCGCAGCCCAAGCCCTTCCAAAATCGAGCACATTTTTGGCAACGGTGTTAAGTCTGAAAACCGGATGCTTCTTTTCGACATGTTTCTTACACTTCGAAGCCCACACATGAAACTGCAGTTTTAATTGAAAAGTTCAAACAGATATTAAAGATGAGCTCAAAGACGATCAAAAAAGATCAAACCGCGACGTCCTACAAGCGTCTTATCTGAAAGGCATATTTTTAGCATAGTTGAGCTAAATGGCCTCTGTAGACGACGCGTTCTATAATTATTACCATAATTAATGACAAGGAAAAACGGCCTAATGTCTATGGTGATTCAAAGTCTTTCGGCCGTATGACACCCTATACCTATGCTTCGATACAAACAAATAGCTTCAGGGAACTCCCACGACGGATAGCTGAAACAAACACCACGCTCTCAACAATGTTCAGAAATAGTCCAAACAGCACGAAGCAAACAGCTTTGGGTATTGTGCCAACGACCTAGACCGATCATGTTTATTTCATGTCCGTTTTTGCACATCCAACGGAATCCATGCAAGTACGTACCAATCATGTGTTAATGGATACTGCTTTCTTATGCACCAGCCAGTCGTACAGGATTAAGAGCAGACGGCTCACCCGTCCGGAAGGAAGAGCCATGTGCACAATGACCGTCGCCTGTGCTTCAGGGGAGCTTCGGTCCCCATGATGACTTGTAGGGAGGCGGAAAGTGCCCCGATAGCACACGTCAAGCATCAGAAGAATCCTTTTCTGACGGTTTCAGAAACGACATGATGCTTTCCATCTAGTGAAGCGGCAGTATGATATGATGGCAAAAGAGTTAACGACGTGACACCTGATGAGACGCTGCAGCTGCGGACGGAATTTGGTGCCATCGTGATTGCCGTCCGACGCAGCCGGCAGCTCCTGGACCCGAGCTGCTCCCCCCCCCCCCCCCTCCGCCCCGCCTGGTCCCCTGACCCCCAGGTGACGGATGGGCGGCGGCGGTACCCACCTGCGGGCTGCGCCGGCCGGCCCGGCCGAGGACGCCAGGTCGGACGGCGGCGCTCGCCCGCCGTCTCCTGACGCCGGCGAGGTCCTATCACGTCTGCCTGGGCACCGCCGCTGGCACGGCGGCCGGGAGGGCAGGCGACTGGTCACCGCGACTGGACTTTGTCAAACGTGCGACACTCGCTGTACAGTCAAGCACCCGTACCCAGTGCGGCCGACGCGGGCGGGGGCGGGGCGGGGGAGGGGCTTCAGCCGGGGCTCAGGCACGAGTGCGACGCGTGCCGACCCACGACGCTCGGGGCAGATGCAGATCAGAGTTGAACTATTTCTGGAAGTTATTGCAACGAATGGCAGCAGAGTGCAAAACATGTGCGTACTGATATGTACGTATATTAACGCTGTCTCGAAGCTAGATGCTGATTATGTAAAGAAACAAATCCGGTAGACATTGGTGACAAGAGGTTAAGTTATGAATAATATTTTCACCCGCAAGGGTTGAGCCCTCTTTATATCAGTAGCCCTCCAAGAGTTGAGCGGGAAGCTCTGATGACAAAAGAGCCTCACAAAGATTGCCATTTAAATCACCGGCCGGGCACCAGCTGACCTATTTTGACTGCGGTGGTAACTAAGGTTTAAAGGTACCAATGTGATCTCAGGATCTATCCATCACAAACATGATCTAAACAACACGCAATAGTCCTGGCGGTCGTCTCCTAAGCGCAAGTAAGTGGACAAATGTCACAAAATAAATGTTTGTCACGCGTTACGCGAATTTCCACGAACTATTCAAACTCGTCTGTCGGGATCGCAACCGCTCAGTATGCGCAATGAAAATTGTGGAGGTTGGCGGACTAACGTCGAAAAAGGGTATATTCGTCCTCGTCTGAAACACTCACCTTGAACAACACCCAAAAAAGTCACACGTCCCGATTCTGCTAGATTTTCGGAACATGCTGTTCAAAAGTATTTTCAATGTGGGCTATCGCAACAACCCTCGACGACGATGACCTGAGACCACATGTAGTGCCGCTGCTTTGACGGCATCTTCGTAGACGCGCGGGTCGAACACCATTGGTCCCATTTAGGCCTCACACAAAACATGACTCGTATCCTCCACATGGCGACCCAAGTCCCAGTGATTCTTCAAAGGTTTCCAAATTGTTGCATTGATGAAGACTTCAAGAAACACGACGCACGTGAGCGGCCCACCCGGCAGGATGGACCCCTACACCTTCCTAGGCGGAGAACCGAGGCCGATGGGGGACGTTTCGGGTACCACGCGCCAGCATTGTATAACACACCGCCAGTCGACATTACACAGCTGACACGCAAGCGTTTCGTGTGCGCGGTGAAAGCGCACCTGTTGAACGCTGTGCCATTGGCAGCCGGTGGATGGGTGCCTGGCTGTGTGCTATGTTTTGAACCTGCATGTTCTTATCTCCCGTACATTTGAAACGGGGCCGTAAAAGCCACGCGCATTGTGGTTGACTCTTTAGAATGGAAGCAATACATATACACATATGGAAGCGATGCAGGAGGGCGTCTTACGTGCTACTTCGAAGTTAGATGTTTCGGGGACGAATGCCTGAGGTCAACCTTGCATCACAAAAATTAACGACAGCATAAAAGAACACAAGTGATGTGCATACACAACTCCCGTTACGACATGACGGGCTGCACAAACAGATGTGCGCTGGTTTACGACGAGGCAGTTTTCACGGCCTTAAGGTAATGTGGACTGGCGGTTCTGCTGGGAATTGCATGTCAGTCCTGATCGGCCTGCATTCCCCAGCGTATTCAGCTGGAAGTGAGGTTTGTCCCGCATTAGGCATCTTCAATAAACTTCTTAAAGGTCAGAATAGCTCATTGACCTAAAATGACCTAGGTCGACATTTTGCTTTTAGAAACATATGGCTAGCGTTATCTTTGTCGCTTATTCAAATGCAAAACTCAGAGCAATCTGGTATGATTTTGGTCACCATAACTTTCAAAAGGTCAAAAGGTCATTACCATAAAATGAGCGTGTGACCTTTTGTTTAGAAACAGCTATCTAGGTTTTGGGGTCACTTTGGAGAGCAAGCCTGGAATTTGACCTTGTTTGATCCTATTTGACCCGAAGGTTATGACCTAGGAACCTCAAACTTTGACCTAAGTAAGTTCACGTACAGGTCAACACACTCCTGTGAATTTAGTGTCACTAGCTTTCTTAACTCCCGAAATCTGAGAGTGTTAATTGGGGTCAACTAACCCCCCTCCCCCACCCGAGCAAAGGGTATCCAGCCTGCCACCCGGGCGCGTGTTAAGAGCTGGTGACGTGAGAAGGCCCGAGGGCACTTCAGACGCCGATCGGGGATTTGAAGCTCTATGACCTTACTTAACTTAGGGGTCTCATTGCAGGTTTCTCAAAGTTTGACATAAATGAGTTCACATGAAAACGTACATGGTGTCTCTAGCTCTTACAGTTCTTACAGTTGTTGCCCCTACCCCCCCCCCCCCCTCGAGCTCGGCGCATTAAACTGTATGCCTGGGCCCGTTTAAAATTTGCTTTGCTTTTTTTGTTTCCTTTTTTCTAAGTTTCAAAAATCTATTACCGGTAGGTACTTCTTCCATATTGGTGACAGAACTATCTTGGCTGTCATCACGTTTGTGTACCGACCTAGATGTGGCGAGGTTTTATGGGTACCGCCTTTGGCGTCATCTTTCAATGTATCCAATAAATGTCAACATTTACTGGTGCTGGCTCGGCCCCACTATCATGTTGCTAGCCTAGATATGCATCATACGCACCGGTGTAGATTCACAGCGACTGCCAGTACAGTGATACTGAAATCCACCGCTGCTTCTAAAATGAGTGCACCACATATGCATAGAACTGAAATAGCCATCTTCAAGAACATTCGGTGCAGTTCACAGTACTGCCCTTCTTTAAGACCTAAGCCTCCCCCTCCCCATTTCTGAGCTACACGCCAACGAAGATGTACAAGTTTTTCGTGCAGACTATTTCAAGGCCACCCAGGCATCCATAACGCCATGGTAACGCCATTCAAATCCTGTTGCTCCATTGGCCGTGCGGCAATCAAGGCCAAGCAAAATACAATTATCGAATCGCTTCTATCTGGTGTTCATGAGGCTCTCAATCATTGCCGTGCCGTGCCTCAATCATCTCAATCAATGCCGTGCAAGGTCCGATGATGCAATCAAACAATGACTTACTGGGGAGCGTATTTACTAAAAAAAGAATTTGCGCCAGCTAAAGCAGTCTACTCCACTTAAAAGTGTAGCAGTTGTTGTAGGTCAGCTTATCTTATATCTGATGCATGCTTCAATATCCTCAAATAAGGAACATTTCCTTTAAAGAGTGTTCCCACAAATGCTCACATTTGAAGGCATTAAAAACACTGTACAGACGTACATTAAGACAATAAAACGCTGCACAATTGCGGAACACTCCCTTTAACATAGTCTTACTGCTGTAGCAATCGCTTTGACCTATGCCACGATTGCAAGGAGGCCATCGTTGTTTTCGCCATCATCTGAAAGGACAAAAGAAGCTCTCAGCAGATCACGTCAGAAAGCTTACCGTCCACTATGGGAGCACTCGCTTCCAGTCATGCTGGGCGAACGGGTTCTCGCACTGTTCTCTATTTTACCGACAGTGGGCCCATCCAGCATTTTAGCTGCATGGTTAGAAAACTGTGGCATCTCCGGCATAGTATTACTTCTGTTAGGATTTACTGAAGGCGAGCGAACAGTGGAAGAAGGTGGGGATTGACGATACACTTTTCATGGGGGCTTATTCTAACCCGATAGTGATCCATACGAGGCTTAAACTAAACGAGGGGTTCGGTGCACGCATTTCTTTTGAGCACCTATCGTCCAGACCTTAGTAGCATACTGGCGGCATCCTTCCGCGCCCCTAAGGTGAAAAAGTAATGGATGCTCCCATAACTCAAACCATCGCCCGGTTCGGTGATTGGACCAGACACCCAGTCACCCGATGCGAAGCTTGTGCAAGAAATAAACAAACACCGCGGCGATAACGAGCGGGCCCGTGGGGCCCCACTTTCCCCGCAGCCGCGCCGCGCGGGCTCAGCAGGGCTCGACTGTACAGTCTGCCTGTTTGGACGTCAGCACCGGCCCTGTGGCTGTCGAGTTATGCGGCGTCGCGCCGAACGCCCTGGATTTCTGCCGAGCTGGCAGAGCTGAGTCCGTCCGAGTCGCTCGCGCCGACGCCGGGTGGGCTGGGTTTATTCTGCGCTGCTTGCTGCTCGCATGCTGGAGCCTTCTCCTGCCTGGCGCCAGAATCGTGGTGGTAGCATTTTTGAAGAATAGTCATGTACCATCGCTTAGGTTCCTTCCAGTGGTAAGATGGTTCATTGCGTTTTTTTGCCGCCATCTACCACGTCCTGCAACGACACGGCAGGCAGAGCATGGTTATAGCAGCTTGCGCGATTTCATGTAGAGCTGCTGAGGTGGAGAGGAAACGAAAGCACCGTATCCTCAAATATATTTGTCGAAAGGACGCCTGCACCAATAACTGAAATTGTCTTGCGAGGCATGTGTCAAAAGGACATATGGAGTAGTTCATAAGTTGCAGTACGCATTTCTGGATATTTTTCAACCACCGTTTGGGTCCGTTTGGACCCGAGCTGAGTTAAAGAAGCGATAACGCGGGCGTGTTGCTTGTCGTGAGATGAAGCCAACGGTATTTGCCTGAAAAGTTTTCAAGTATTAACGATCTTACACATAAGTTGCAACCACGCCCCACCGTAACGCTACGCTGTTGTGTTAAATTCCCCCTTTTGTAACGCATCGGTTACGCTCCATTAAAAAATCCTCCTCCGTGCGTAATGTAATATGTGAACGGCCCCTTTACGCCCAAAAAAACCGGAACACGTTAAAAGGAATACTCCACACTCGAGAATATTGAAGCAAGCATCAGTTAAGATGAAATAAGCCCATTTATAACTATTCGTCTTATTCGAAGTGGAAAGGCTGCTATAGACAGCACAATTGTTCTGTTTAGCAAGTTGCTCCTCAACACCTCATTGTTTGACGCCATCGTACCTTGCACATCACTAATTGGAAGCGAACTGGCGGCCGTTATATCTGGAAATCGCGCTCACGAACGTCAGATATGAACGACTCAACAATTATATTTTCATCTGGCCTTGATCACCGCGTGGACAATGGGGTGGTAGAATTGGAGTGACTTTATTATGGCGTCATGGATGCCTGGGTGACCTTAAAAGTCTCCCCGAAATAATCTGCACATCTTCGACGGCACGCAACTCAGAAACTGGAGCGCTTTACCTTTTTGGAAGGGCAGGGCTGTAAACTGCAACAAATGATTTTCAAAATGTTTTTTTCAGTTCTAAACCCCATACAAATATGGACGCTCTCTTTTAACTTGTGTATAGGCCCGTATAAGAAGCACTTCTTAATACGCGCCCGGGTGGCGGCTTGGATGCAACAGGATTGGGCGGGGATCATTTGCCGCCCCTCCCCCATATGTAAAAAAATGAGAGAGCTTAATACACCAAATTTATAGGGTATGTAGAAAATGCTCTATGCGAACTCATTTTGTCGAGTTTTAAGGTCCCAAGTCGTGATCTTTGGGGCAAATAAGTTTGAACAGAGTAAAGCTCCAAATCAGTTTCATCAATGCCTTCAGACCTCCTCACGTAACCACCACTGACCTCGATACGTTTGTATAAGCAAGGCCAGTAACCTTATTTGACCTTTAGAAAGTCAAGATGACGAAAACGTTTGAAATTCTCTTGATATTTTAATTTAAAATCAGCGTAAAGAACGGCGCTAGGCATGATGCTCGTCATAACAAAAGGTTACTCGGCATCATTAGTTAAGTTACGGTGACTGTTACCGTCCTTGTGATCATTGCAATCGACATGGACATTAACAACTACTCCATCAGGCAATTTTTCCAGCGAAAAAAAATGGCGGGCTTTTGACCTTGATCTTACCTTGATACCTTATCCAAAAACAATGGAATAAGTTGGAATCCTAGAATCATTTGTCTGGCTGTCTAAACAATCTCAAAGCTACATATCTTTGTCTACGACTCTGTCGTGGCATAACGTTGAACAGTTCCGTAGGAATCGTTTTCGCGCACAGGCATGGCCTGAGTTTACCTGTCATAGGTCAGCAGGCTTAAGACATGTCTCATGTTTGCAAATGAAAAGGTTGGCTTCACACACGCACACACACACGGTTCTATTGCATTTCTTACATTATTCGGTTACAAATCTTATTTCCGTAATAACTATCAACCATGTTCAACTTCTTATATTATGTGGCAAAAAAACACGATTTGTGATCAAAGTTTGCGCAGTCTAATCCACATGGATTGAGATGCAACTGACGTCCATTATATCTGAAAATCATGCTCACGGGCGCCGGATCTGAACGGCTTGACGATTATATTCTTCCTGGGCCAGAACGTTGCTTGACCATGGGGTGGCAGGATTTGAATGACGTTTCCTATGGCGTCATGCGTGCCTGAATGACCTTGAAAAAGTGTGCACAAAACAGCCCGAACATCTTCAGGGGCGTGTACCTCAGAAACTAGTGGGTTTTAGGTCTTGGAAGGGCATGTCTGTGAACTCCACCGAATGATTTTCAAGATATGTATTTCAGTCTAGAACCTCATACACATGAGAAGTACTCCTTCAAGGGTGTACGAAGGCTGTTAATTACCGATGAAATGTAGGCCGGGCAAACCAAAGAGGTGCCAAATTTGGAATGCCCTCTTGCATGTTGTTGTTGAACCCTGCTGGCCGCCCAAATATTCGTGCGATAAATTTGTTCAAGTGGAATATTTTGAATTAATTATTTTACTTATTCAATGTCATTCCCCACCACCAGAGCCTTGTTTCGGCTTTCAATACCAGCCTGGCTGATATTAGTTTTGCATTGGTATGTTATTGTATATTCTTGTATATCGACATATATTATATTTGTATATAAGTATTGGCCTGGCTGGCTTCCCCGATATCAGCCAAGCTGGTATTGAAGAAACCGCACGGATGTGAGAACGTTTTAAGACCGCTGAGAGCGTTTTTCACACATACATAATTTCACACATAAACACACACACACACACACACACACACACACACACACACACACACACACACACACACACACACACACACACACACACACACACACACACACACACACACACACACACACACACACACATCATAACAAAAGCTTTTTAAAAGTTGAGACACTAAAAACGTGATACAGCCCCACTTTAAAAATGATGAGATAGGAGACTATATAGCAAGCGGTCAGACTGATCCGATTGTGGCACTGGCCAGCGTATGCCCAGCAACAAGACAAACGTACTTCACCGGCCACGCACCTAATTTGGCACCAAATCTGAAATGTACGGAAACTGGGATAAACAGGAGCAAAACCTTTCCTTTGTCATATCAAAAACGCCTGCAAATGTGACTCCGGAAGCGGTGAAAAACTTTCATCAGATGTTGCAAACAGCAAGCTCCCCACTGCAACGCTGCATTGCTGGATGTTTACCCATGCGCGGTGTGCGGGCCGGACCAGGTCCTGTACCGCCCCTCGCCAGGGCTGTCCCTGGGGCGACAGCGTCTGATGAACAGGCGCCGGTGACGTCATGGGCCGTCCGGTCCGTGACCGTCCCTGTTGTGACAGCATGCCCGGCTGATCGTCCGTGTTTTGTGGCGGCGGCAAAAGCCGAGCAGCAGGCTCGGTTGCGTGTCTCATGTCATTTCCAAATACCGGGGCTTGTATAAATAACGCGACAAGTCTAAAAACAAGTGTGTCAATTAAACAAGTCCGTAAGAGTCCGTTAAGCTCTACTTTTTACTTCTGGAGAATGTGACAAACTGTTACTTGCCGGTACGGTGATTTCCAGTTACATATGGCTAAACATTCTTATCAGGCACAATACTGAGGCATCCACAAGCAGAGAAATACCATCTGCTTGCAGCCATTTAAATGCCCGCGAAACTGCGCTGTCCGGCATTACTGCGGTGAATTTCCGTTCAATTCACGACCGATGCAGAGGTCGAGGAGGACTTCAGAAACTGATAGGGCAGGCTTGACTTTTCCTTGTCAGGTGCAACGAGCTTGGGCTGAAAATATCTTAAAAGTGGTCAGTTTTCCTGAAAAAAATACTTTGAGCTACACATGTAGAAGATCGTGCCATGCATTAATTCATCAATTCGTATAGTTTCTATCACTGGTATCTTTTTATGGTATAATAAATCAGTAATTGGGCTGGTCCATTGCCCAAAGCGTGACAAATACGGCCTGGCAATACTTTATTATGGCAGCGTTCAAGCTCATCGTAGCCCTCTTCACGCTAACATATATATTTTTTGAAAATATCTGATTTTGTTACGCCTGCTTTTTTGATTTCAAGGACCTTTTTATTCCGGAGGTGCCTATGTGTACCCAAATGCTAAAGCTTGCGCGCAAAAATATATTTCCAGTCCCTTTCCTCCCTACTTCGTTCCAATAGCTCAGTCGATTGGCGCGATGTTTTGGAGCAAGACCTTCTCTCGCTTATTTCGGACGAGATGCCTCATATTGTACCCATTTTGATATACCATAGTGGACATCGATGGTTCGTGAGAATCGTTGCCATGAATCGTGGAAAATCGTGTCGTGAGAACCGTTGTGAACAATATATTGTCATTCTCACCTGCTTGGTAAGGATCATCCGTTTTCATTTCTGATAAAATGTGCACAGCCATAGACGCACCGCGCTGGCCAATGACAGTCATGAGCACAACATGACTATGGAACTTGGCGCGCTCTAAAGTCTCAGCCATTGACATTACAGGGACGCGCATCACAACCACGTGTGTCGTGCCGCCTTTGAGAAAGCAGTGACCTGCGAGGGCTGGACGCAGGCTGCCCGTGATGGGCCAGCATCGTGAACAACTACATCGCCAATGCGCAGCGTACTGCGGGGTCGATGTGAGTAGCTTCTGGATCACCAGTAATCGAGTCCACCTCGGGTCCCCGCTGGGCGATTGCATTGTCTTTTTCTGGGGCATCATCTCCCATGGTGACAATCTGACCGAAGGAGGTCAAAGGGTCATTGAACAAGCGCTTAACATGCACTCTTGTGGGTTCCTGTGGGAGGAGCAATTTGACCCTTCGAAGGCTTTCCAGAATACTTCCGAACGGCGCGGCGCAACTTTGCACAACTGTGGGCACTTGACCGCCACATCCGTCATAACTGAGCATATGTGTCTACATACTCGGTTATGGCGCTAATCTTAACACGCGGTCAGGTGGGGTGGGGGTTTAGTTTAACCCTCCCCCCCCCCACCCAGGTTATCCCAGAATCAAATTTTGCATAGCTGCAAGCAATTAAATAGCGGATCTAAATTTTGGACGTTACTTGCAAGGTCGCCGACCTACGGCAAGTCAAAGCCAGGACATGGGTTCAGCAAAAACAGGCTCCAGGGAATCGTTCAGTCTGTTGCAACAACGGAGTATCAGATGAGGTGATACATCACTGAAACAATGTCTTAAGCAACACAAAAATTGAATTCATAAATTCGAATGATCTAGGGTCAGATTTGAATGTCATATTAAGGTAAAAAAAAAAACAGCCTCCTCTTTTACTCTAGAGCCTGCTGTAAAAGGTTAGTTTCTGTTGCTTATTTTGAATTTATTGACAGCAGGATCCACATGATATATTGCCCATGGACTTCTTACAGGTCAGAATAGGTCCATGGCCTAAACTGACCGCGGTCAACATTTTGTTTTTAGGGACATACTGCGTATGGCGTAATATAGCGCAATCGTTGACGCTCATTCAAATGCGGGAATGCAATCAGTCTTGTAATGATTTAGCCACCTTGGGCTTTTTCAAAATTCAAAAAGGTCAAACAAAGTCACTGACCTTAAATGAGCACCTGTGACCTTTTGTTTAGAACAGGTATCTAGGTGCACGGTGGTTGTGTGAGAAGGTCTGGAGGCACTTTGGGCACTGATCTGGATTTAGGCATTCGTGACCTTAGCTAACCCGAAGATCATGACCTAGGAACCTTACATTTTGACAAAAGTGAGTTCCGTACAGGGTAATGCATTTTGTAAATTTAGTGTGCGTAGCTCTTTTAGTTTCTGGGATAACAATAAGGGTAAATTGACCCCACAGCCGAGCGAAGGGTATTCAACTGAGAGCCCGGGTGCGTGTTAAGTTATTCTCTTACAAGTCTTATTTACGTAATAACAGCAAGGATATTCAGCTTCGTATATTATGTAGCACAACAAGTTATCAGTGTTTGAAACTTGCACAGCCAGTACAATAGTGGTTGATAACCAATTCAGGTCCGTCAGATTTGAAAATCGTGCCCACATACGCCAGATGTGAACGACTTGTCAATTATTATTTGTCTTAGCCTTGAACGTCGCGTGGCCGATGGGGTGGCAAAGTTTGAATAGTGCATGTACGACGTCATGCATGCCTGAATGACGTTGAAATAGTTCGCACATCTTCGTTGGCGCGCAGCTCAGAAACAAAAGTTTTGGGTCTTAAGATGGCAGTGATGTGAAACTGCACCGAATAATATCTTAGATGGCTATTATAGTTAAAAACCCCCATACAGCTGAGTTACCAACGGTGCATAGCGTTGTGGAACTTGACGTTTGAAACCCACCGCGACGGCATGTCTGGCCAGGGTGTTGTTGAGTTGGGAGGCCCACGGTCGGCTGAGCCCCCCCCCCCCCCCCCCCCCACCCAAACCGATGTTAGAAAGTGACACCCTTGTAACTATCACTTCCCTTCCGTGCACAGGTATCGCAATATTCTCACCGAGCTCCACGAAGCTGTTGATCGACCCCCCCCCCCCCCCCCCCCAATGGCCTATCCTTGTCGAAGAGTGTCTCGTTTGAGCGACGTGGCTCGTTCGTTCGCTGTTCCAGTGCGCCCCTTACCAAACGCTGCTGCCATCTGTGGGTGATTTTTAAAAGTCTTCAGCCGCGCTGCCCGGCTGGACTTCGAGAACATCTTTGAATCGCCGAGGCACACACACATTTTACAAGCTCGCTGTCAAAACATTCGACCTTCCCTTGCCTCCCTTACATTCGAACCTCCCTTACCTCGCTTACCGGGCAAGCAAGACACTACCGTCACACGGTCCCTCAGATGATCCCGTGCGACAGAACAGAACAATCTTTTCGGCATGGTTTTTTGTCGGGCATCCGCTACGTTCTACAGATGGCGCGTCATAGCACGACACAACCAATAGTGCTCAACACGCAGGGTTGAGGGCCATGGAACGGCGAATTTGCAGCAGTCCACATTTCGCGTGGCGTGTGCGTTTTCGCAACAACCGTGGCCAAACCGATGTCTGATCATGACGCTTGTGGGAGGCAAGAACAGCAAGCACCAATACCTGGATCATCCGATTCATTTTTCACGTACGCGTGAAGCTTCGACTTAAGTCATTTAGCGTATGACCCGCAAGGACCTGCGGTGCGCCCGGTTCAGTCGGCCACGCCCGAGCACAGCTGTTCGCTTCACCCTGTAGCGCGGACTGCATGAAGTGCCGCGGGCTCATAGCGCGTGCTAATTGGAGCCCGCCGCATGTGCCCTGATCCCATCACCAACCCCGGACCGAACAGCCGTAGCCGTGGCCGAACGAACTTCTCAATTCATGACGGGTGTCTCAATTCAAACTTCTCAATTCATGAGAAGTTTGTTCAGCTACGGCTTTTGGCCACGTATTACTGCGGAGGGCTTCACGCGCCGCGCAAGCAGTGCTACGGCGCGGCTGTCCCGGGCCCGGCGACGCTCCTTGGCTGGTGGCCGCCGACATTCCGTGTCAGGACAGGTGTTAGCTGTGTCACCTGACATTCCGTGTCAGGAGGTCCGATCCATGCGTCCGCTGCGGGGCTAGCGTCGCACGCCGCTGGATGCCGTGTCCTGCAGCCTTTCGTGGCCTATGCACGTGGCACTCGGAGTGGAGCGCCTATCGATCCCAATTTTTGTGTTGTATGTGAACACGCACACAGCTGCCTGAAATACACACGCATGTGAATCGCAGCCGCCTGTTTACTTCGGGCATACCCAGCATGGCCGTGACGAACTGAATGCTTTCAAAAGTTGAAAATCGGGACACACCACGGCCGAACGTTGATGCCAGTCATCACTGCACCTCCAGCAGGTCTGCCAGCCTTCGCGTGCATTTCCACGATTAGATTACAAACACGAATAAAATATTATTTAGCACACCACGTTTCCGATCATCGAGCTCCCCGCCGATCACAGCTACGACGTATAATTTGACGTGGGATATAAACTCAACAGGTGCATCCCGCCGGACGTTTAACGCGTGGCACTATGTTATTACAAAAATGTGCATATTCCGGCACTCACTTGAAGCGAAGCAATCGCCACACAGGTGGCATCGGCCCCCAGCAATTTTGTTTGATGCGTTGCGCGCCTCACAAAGCGCGCACAAACACGCGTCAGCCTATATGACACGCAACGATGCATACCTGATGAACATAAAGCGATCCAGCAGCGTCTCCACGCCGGGATCGGGGGCGCCACTGGATTACGTGCGGCGCAAAACAGCCGGGAGGCCAACACCACACTCGCAGGACACCTGGCGCTTATCGAAAGCACGTTCGCCCTAGCGGGCTTCGGATAATGCTGGGTTCTTGCTTCACCGGAAAAAGCCACACCTCACCGGGGCACAACCGGGTGAGCGTGCCCTCGCAAAGGCTTAGCTCCTCTCCAGCAAGCCGCCCGGCGTATGCGCAAGAGCACCTAGTCCTCCCACTCGTCATCGTCCTCCTCGTCCTCGTCCTCATCCTCGTCCTCGTCGCTGGAGTGGATGACCCGCTTGCGGTCGGCGAGGGCACGGGCCAACGCGCCGGCCAGGCCGGGTGGGGCAGCCTCGGCGGCCGGCGGCGGCGGCGGCGCGTCGCTGACCGAGCGCAGCGTGGCGCCCTCTCGGATCTGCTGCATGAGGTCGCTGCGCCCGCTCCCACCTCCACTATGCGTGTCGCCGGCGGCGGCCACGGGCCGTAGCTGGATCCCAGTGCGGATCGAGTCCATCAGCTGACTGCGATCGCCAGACGCGCTGGGCAGCGAGGAGCCCGGTTTGCCCGACGCCGCCGGCGGCGGCGGTGGTGGCGGTGGAGCAGGAACGCCAGACGGCGGAGGCGGAGGCGGCGGCGGCGGCGGCGGCGGTGGAGGTGCCGGTGCCGAGCTGGACAGCGGCGGCGGCGGTGGCGGCGGGGCAGGCGCCCCCGACTTGGCGGCGGCCGACGGCGGCTGAGGCGGTGCCTGGCGCGTGCGACTGGGCGGCGGCGGCGGCGCGGCGCCATGGTGCGTGAGCCCGGGCGTGGAGCGGACGGGCGGCGCCGGCGGCGCGGCCGGCCGGACCGTGCGCGGGCGGCTGCCGGGCCGGCACTGGTGGCGGCGGGCCCGCACCGCCCAGCAGGTGCACCTCCTTGATGGCCGCCTCCACGCCGCCGTGCTTGTCGATAAAGTCGTAGATGAACTGGCGCGTGTCCTGGTCCTGCAGCTGGGTGTCCGACACACCTGCCCGGTTGAAGAACTGCTTCAGGTTGGGGTCGACGTTCTCCAGGTCGAAGCCCTTATGCGGGTCCCAGCCCACGTGCGATATGTGCTGGAAGTTGGTCGGCAGCGAGATGTCCTGCTTGCTGAGTTTGACCTTTCTCGGCTTGCCGCGACGCTCGACCTGGCGCGTGGCCACCGGCCGCTGGGTGGGCAGCGTCGCCGCCCGCGGCACGCTGCCGTTCGAGTGACGATTCTCAGACACCTGCCGCGACCTGGAGCGCTGTTCCTTCTTCAGCTGCTTGTTGCGCAGGTGCTCTTCCATCCGCTGACCGAAGCGGTAGGCTTCTGTCTCGTCCGCGAAGTTGAACCCCGCCTGGCACGAGTCGGCCTCGAATGTGTGGAAGAACTTCCGGGTCCGGTGGTAGTGGAAGTTCTGGTAGAGCTCCTGCTCCCACAGCCGCGCGTCCGGCCCGAACAGCTGCAGGAAGTAGGCGCGGCGCGCATTGTCGCGCACAAAGCAGACGACGCCGGTGCCGTGTCGGATCCAGAGCGTGTGCGTGGGCGGGCTGGTGCGGTACAGCTGCACTATGGCCGTCGCCAGGGTCTGGCATCGGTCGCCGAGCAGCCGGAACAGGCGCTGGTTCTCCTCCGCGCTCAGCAGCTGTGTCGGCACGTTCTCCGCCGGGCGTGCCGTGTGGCCTCCGGGCATCTGGGCGGGTGGCATCGGCATGGTTCACTGCGGACAGAATGCATTTAATGCAAGCTCCCTATTGGTGCCACATAGGGCAATTATTACGACTACTTAAAACTTGCACCATGTCATAAGCATGAATAGTTGATAGTTTGTTCCAAAGGCTTATTTTTCATGCAGCTGGCAGATGACATGCCATATGTAGCTACCCCAACTGATGTTTCCATCCAACTGCCCAAAATACTCAAAACATGCAACTGGAAACTTTTGACAGTATAAGATCTGTTTTTCTAAAGCTCCAAATGTAAGGAGAGTGTGGGATTCCTTTTGAAGTAAGATAACATCCTGGATCTGACCTTGAGATGAGTCATTTAAGTTACTGAAAAGACAAAGATGTTCCCCTAATGATAAAAATTTTATCTTTGGCAGCTACATATCAAATGTCCACCCACATGCTACATGCTACTGTTATCTGTCACAGACACCATAGTGCAGTTTGTATGAGTGTTTTATAGGATATGATTTAGCACCATTTTGACCATGATTGGCTGACCCATTAGGCCCTAAGCATTCTGCTAAATGGACATTGTTCCGCCATGCGTACAAGTCAATCATGGTCAGCATTCTACTGAATGAACATTGTAAACCAATTGTACAAGGCAATCATGGTCAGTGACTACTATCCTGCTAGGCATTGTTTTATTGCCTTGTACAAAGCAATAGCAAGCAGATACCCATATAACCTGCAGTTTGCAAAAATGGCAACTAACAATCTCACTGTACAATCATACCCAAACATGTTCCATAGTATCAAATGTTACATGACAATCTCTGAGATTATGATTAACAATAAATGTCAGTAGTACAGCCGATATCCAGTATTCCACACATTTCCTCAGTCTCTCAATTTGTCACCTGCCACTCAGATTCTGGCTGCGTTACCAATACCATCAGTAACAAGGCCAGGGAAGGGGAGGAGGCTTTTGAGGCCATGGCTTGCTTGGAGGAACAAAAGCCATGCTGGCACTAAGACCAGTATCATAAGAAGCTAAGGATGCCCACACAGCTCTTTAAAAACATAACCCTGAATCATGAAATAGGATCCTGGAACACATAGTTACCACATCCAAAAGTTTGTTTGTTATTGGGGCTTTACAACACACTCAGCTGCTGAGGCTATATGGCGTCGCCTGCCTCTCACCCTGGCAGGAAGGGCGGGCACCGCGGGGAATCGAACCCCATACCTCTGGTTTCCCAGACGCGCAGTGGTTAACGCAGACACGTTAACCACTACACTACCTGGCATCCCCCACATCCAAAAGTAGTGTCCTTTGTGATGAATAGGTATCCACAGGGCTTCATGTCTTATTCTTGTTTGTAACATTTTTATTGACACTATACACCATTTTACCATGACTTTAAAATGCTCACCAACATCAGTAATTCTGTACAACACTTTGAGTGACAACTGTTCCTACAGTGACTCATAGGGCCCTTGCCAATGCACACCAGTGCAGAACATGGTGTCTATTTGTGTTCCACTCAGGCCAGCTGCCAAGGCCAAAGTTCACTGACCAATCTCCTTTGATTATCATCACAGCCACAGTCAGTAACAGATGCCAACATGCTGCCTTTGTATGAGTCACCTTTTACACATAAAAATTTGGTCAGCATACTATGGCCCAAACCCAAAATATGGACACAACTCAATAATTAGTGAGGGAAGCTGGGCCCCCGCAAATGAATACAAATAGACACCCATGGGGCGAGAGGTGAGTTGAAGTGTGAAGCCACGCCCACGGTCTCATTTCTCTTTAACCCCAAACTTCATCACATTCAGCCTTCACTTTAATACATCGGCAAACCTCCACTCAGCACAACTGTAAATAATTGCTGACAGCAGCAATAACCGCTCGAGCATGACTCACCCAAAACACTTCCCCCGCGCCCCCTCACCTTAAGGCTCCGCGCCCAATAAACGCCTAAGCGCTTGTTCAAGGTCTGTGGAAGATCGGTAGGGCTGTTCGGCGATTTCAGCGCCCATCCGCACCACCTTGGCGTGATGTCACTGGAGTCTTCACTGAGCAAGCGCTGGGCGAGGCACCGCGTGGGGATATTCCGAACGGAATAACTGTTTCGGTTAGTTTATTCCGCCCGTCAAGATTCATGTAGCACCCATCAAACATAACTTAACATCTGTTATTGATGCCGACAACCATGTTGTCGTCAAAAGTGATAATGATGATAGTGATTATTATTATCATTGCGAGCCTTGGCGAAATCCAGCGAGTGGCTATTCTAACGCCACGTCAGTACATACCACATAAATAAACACAGAACACGCAACACATGCAAATGAGACGCAACGCCAGCGATACACATACAACGTTATAAAACAAGAGCGACTCATGATGCAATCAACACCTGCACGTTATGGCCGGTTGATTCCTCGTGGATTCAGGAAGCTTGAAATGTATCGTTTGAAATCTGCATCGTACCAACCGAGGTGGAACGGTAGCGATGGTGCCAACGCAACAAGTCAAGCTCACGCAGTGAGGCTCACCGCTAGCGCTTGGCCATTGCCTGTTTCCATATAGCCCACACGCACGCATCAACGGCCCTACAGAGACGGGCCAGCTTGGGGGCCCAGCCGTCCATCAGGACGCCTCTGCCAAGGCTGGCCGGCCAGGCGCAGAGTTGCAAAGCGCAGTGGTCGGCGCGCTGTTTCCCTGGCAGGCCTTAGGAATACAGTCTGGTGACGAGCCCCCTGTGACTTCAGCAGCCCCGCATCAGAGCCTGACCTCGCGTCACATGGCTGTCGCCATGACCTCAGCATGTCCCTCACGTAAAGCCTGGGTTACGCGAGAACCAGATTATATTTCAATGTCAAGAGATGACTGGACTCCACTTGAATTGGCTGAACTGAACTGGACTCAATTAGTCTGGACTGAACTGGACTGAATTGGACCGGACCGGACCAGACAGAAAATGTTAGAGCAGACCAACACGGCACAGGACGGGACTGTGCCGTCCTGTAACGGACTGCAACGCTTTTGGTCGGATCAACGGTCTCGTGTCGTCCTGTTTGGGCCGGTCCGGTCTCGTCCGTCCGTCACGTGGTTGTCGGTCTCATATCCGACTATGTGTCCGATCATGGCTAGCCCATGGCTTGGTTTAGTCCGGTCCAGTCCTGCCCAGTCCGATCCGATTCCCCGACCCTACTCAGTGTGGTCCGACCCTGCTCAGTGTGGTCCGACCCTGCTCAGTGTGGTCCGACCCTGCTCAGTGTGGTCCGACCCTGCTCAGTGTGGTCCGACCCTGCTCAGTGTAGTCCGACCCTGCTCAGTGTGGTCCGACCCTGCTCAGTGTGGTCCGACCCTGCTCAGTGTGGTCCGACCCTGCTCAGTGTAGTCCGACCCTGCTCAGTGTGATCCAACCCTGCTCAATGTGGTCCGGCCCTGCTCAGTGTGGTCCGACCCTGCTCAGTGTAGTCCGACCCTGCTCAGTGTGATCCAACCCTGCTCAGTATGGTCCGGCCCTGCTCAGTATGGTCCGGCCCTGCTCAGTGTGGTCCGACCCTGCTCAGTGTAGTCCGACCCTGCTCAGTGTGATCCAATCCTGCTCAGTGTGGTCCGACCCTGCTCAGTGTAGTCCGACCCTGCTCAGTGTGGTCCGACCCTGCTCAGTGTGATCCAACCCTGCTCAGTGTGGTCCGACCCTGCTCAGTGTGGTCCGACCCTGCTCAGTGTAGTCCGACCCTGCTCAGTGTGGTCCGGCCCTGCTCAGTGTGGTCCGACCCTGCTCAGTGTAGTCCGACCCTGCTCAGTGTGATCCAACCCTGCTCAGTGTGGTCCGGCCCTGCCAATTTCGGTCCAGCCCTGTCCTGTCCGGTCCAGTCCGGTCCGACCCTGCCCAGTCCGGCCCAGTCCTGCCCGGTCCGGTCCGACCCTGCCCGGTCCGGTCCGACCCTGCCCAGTCCAGTCCAGTCCTTCCCGGTCCGGTCCGACCCTCCCCAGTCCGGCACAGCCCCGCTGTCTTCGCCTTTGGATAGAGTACGCTGTATTTGGTCCACTCAGGCAAACGTGAGATGAGAGCCCGCTATGCGAGTGGGGGGAAATGGAACCGAAAGCCGCATTCCTCCCATTGCAGATTCCTGGAAAAACTTGAGGTTCGACAGCCACATTTAATTCGGTAACATTCCAATGCCGCAATGCCTCTATATTCCAAGCACACGCCATTTGTTGAAAATATATTTTTTCGTGAAGTCCATGGCCGTGCGCATATCCATGGATGTGCGCGTGTCTGACTAGCAACCAATCACAAACGAGCGTACATGCAACTCAGCGCATGACTCATAGGAACAATGCCGTGACTAGATGTGCTGATGAACTAGATGAACAATGCCGTGACTAGGCAACCCAATCCTCACTTGCGACCAATAAGGTAACCTGACGCAGAATCATGACTCCCGACACTGATTCCACGATTGAAAATAAAACGGCACACCCAGTAATCACACAACGTAACACGGCCCGGCGACCGGCTTTATAGGTGAAAGTGACATACCGACCCCTACAGGTGGCATTTCGCAGGTGACATACCGACCTTGGGCGCGGTGAGCATCTCACTCCGGGTGGACATTTTGCATATAAATCTGACCAAACAGATGTGGGACAAAGAAGGGCCAGATCGGATCATTTAACGCGAGTTTTTCTGATCTGCAGCTTGGCATCGTGCCATGAGCGTTAACGACAGCTTGGACGCCTTTAAACTCATCTATCATGCTGCATATTTCCTACCATATTGTGAGCGGTTGTTGAAAAACGCGGGACAGAATCAGACCCAATCAGTACATCAGGTGATGTCACCACGTTTTGTGAGAAGTCAAAAAACCCTCGGAGATAGCATCACGTCTCCTACGGGCTCTTAGCACACCTAGCACCACGACCATATTAAAAACTATAGCGGGCTTCTAACATCCGTGATCGATGTGCACCGAAATACGTTGGCTGGCATGCAATTACATTAAGGCGGCCCAAGAAGCGCCGGCAGCCCGCTGTTTACCGGCTGCGGACGACCGTGGACGGAATCGTTTGTGAGCTTCAACACCCGACGGCACACGGCGTGGGTTACACGAACACAACATAACCACACACTGCACTGGCGCAGCGTTCAGAGATCACCCTATGGGCTGTAAACCTAACCCCGAGAGCAGTGCCGGAACAAAGCGAGTGGGGAATGCACACTGAAACAGCATGGTGTGGGGCGTGCTGGTTGTACACGACCCGACCAACAAATAACACAAGAATACGATAAACGTAGAATAGAATAACACTGGTCACAAGAGTGCGTCGGAGCCGTCCAAAGCGGCTACATTGAGATCAGCCAGCGGACGTCGGGCAGCTAAACCTCGACCGAACGCGGAACCGGCACGGACGGCAGACGGTTTCCACCCCACACGAAGCTTCCGACTCGGCGGCGGTGACGTATCCGCGTTTCGACGTCACCCTACACGGCCACGGCCACCTCGGCCACGGGCATGCTGATGACGGCCGAGAGGATGGGCCGGGTCACCTGACCGCGCGTGACGAACACGCGCACCTTGTCGGAGATGCCCAGGTCCGAGACGAACTCGACCAGCGTGTCGTACACGTACGTCACTCCCGGGATCAGAATCGGTACCTGTGGGAGGTACAAGTTAGTACGGCAATCGGCGAACCGGAACTTACAAGTCACTGCTCTGCGCTGGTTAGCAATGAAAAAGCTTCACAGCTCGCTAGCAGCCTGGCCAAACTCGCAATAGTGACCCTAAGGAATTATGAAGTTCCAAAAACGTTGCCTGGAAGTCTGATTCATTCCAAGGGAAAACAGCACGTAGGTTTAAGTCAAAACAAGAGGTCGATCAGCTTCATAACATCACGTGCTGCCTTACATGAATGAAGCGCTGCTGAACGTGGTAGAGCTTCTCGTCAGCATGGACGCGGATACCCAGCTCCTGGACGATCTTCAAGGCGGAGGTGTTCTGAAGCTCGACACGGATTTTGAACATCGGTCCCAGGCCGAGAACCTGTCGAAACAAGCATGGGTGAGAGGTGAGTGCATATGGACAATGTTCCCACAACCTTGTGAAAAGGGTGTTTTTGAGTACGCTGCGGGAGAATCTGGCCGAGGTCATTTGTCCCCGTTCACTCCCGATTCATGCGTGCTAAATACAGCTGGTTACAGGAAAGTTGGCGATGGTCGGGTCATGAGCAAAAGCCATAAGCACAGGCCCGCTCCTGACGAACTCGTGCGCTGAAAGATCTCCAGCGCGTCAGCACTGCCACGGCCCACGCGAAGCAGCGCTCATCACCATCCGGTCCAGTTCGTGCGGACTGGCGAAGGTCACTGACGGAGCTCGTCGCCATCTCTGGCCTCTGACCCGTCCATCCCTGCACCCCTCTGGCCGCTCCGACTGGGACGCACCTGGGCCGCCAGTCGTATGGGCTGCTCGTCGGTGGTGACCGGCGTCAGGCTCATGTCCAACGACTGCACGTACTGGCGGGCCGCGTCCAGCCGCAGCAGGTACAGGTTGTACTGGAAGATGCGGTGCATGGCTGCCCGACACCGACACGCAGACAACGGTCAAGAGACGAGACATCACTGCTCAGGAAAATGGAACATGAGCAATGCTCACCATGATCAAACTACCGGCCACCAGCCGGTTGAACAGAGTTCCATAAACTCTAAATGTGCAGATGGCGTCACACACAGTTGTCACATACTGACCAAGATGCTCACCAATGTTTGTCTTTTTCTTAAGCAGATAATGTTAAACAGACTGAGGCTGGTTGAAGACTAGATGGGCGCTAAGGTCGGGGTTCGCTCATCACTGTACGGATGTGAAGCCCTTTAAATCCTAGTGCAGACTTTCCAGCTGGCGGAACTAACGGGGGTGACAGTTCACACTTTAATTCAGAAGGAGTGCAATCACTCTGAGGTCAAACATTGCGTGAATTGGGCTGCTATGAAGTGTGTGTTAAAAGGGTGGCGGGACAACGAAAATGATGCAGCCAGTGCCGAGAATCGCAGAGCCCATAAAGATCTCAATCACCTCGGGGTATACCATCGCTGAGAATCAACTGCCGTTCTAATGGAATGCATGAGAGGTTATGCTAGTACCACGTAGATCAAAATACGGCTTCCAAAGCATGCCGATTCGGCGGCTGTGTCCTGAACAGCGTTCTGGCACATAACATTTAGTCCAGTCCCGTCAGCAATGCCAAAGTTTGCCGAAATGGATTGCAGCGAACTGATAGTGCTTTCCAAACATGTCTCGTTTGCACGGCAGATCTCCATAAAGCTCTACCATCAGTACGTTAGCCGCAGGCCGGCTCACTAACGCTGGCCTCTGTGCTGTTCACAGCGTTTATAAGCCTTATTAAAATGCCTCAAATAAGCCTCGCGAAAACGATCAACTTCATGCTTTGGCTGACCAAGGGACACTTCCCGGTGTCACGTACAGTGACCATTCGTGCCACCCATTCACTGCACATAGTTATCATGATAGCCTTCGGGGTCCAGATGTGTACCTCCTTTAAAATTGTGTTACATTCAACACCACGGTTGTTTCTTTCAGATGTGTACCTCCTTTAAAAGAGTGTTACGTTCAACACCATGGTTGTTTCTAAGTCAAATCGCACGCTTACGATCGGAGCCCCACGCAGGAGCCACGCATAGCTTCCAACTGTCAGACTCAAGCCGACAGTCGTCAAACTATCTGGTGCTGGGGTACGACCCCGTACGCATCAACGTCAGTTGCAGAGACAGGCCATATGTCCCGGAGCTCCTACCATACTCACACTGGGAGTTCTCCCGCTCCCGCATAGTCTGGTCCACAAACAGCTTGGTCTTCTTCGGAATGTTGAGCTTGAGCTCGCGGGCGCCAGGCCAGCGCGCCGGCCGGCTCCTGTGGCTCGAACTTCGCGCGTCGGCGCAGGATCTTCACCTGGAGTCCGCCGCCTGCCGCCAGGGGCGCCACCGTCACCCGCCCGCTCACCAAACTGCTCCTCTCGGGCGCCGCAATCGTTGAAATCTCGTGAATTGTGCGCTGTTTATCATGAATTGTGCACAACCCAAACCCCGCCCGAGCCGACCGCTCAGATTCGTTTTGCAGAAGGCCTCACTGCTCCATCTGACAAGCCGTGCGCCGTATCCCCTTTATAGGAGCGGCCATCCCTTCCGCATCATCTCTGTGGCCTAGACAAGCGCCGTGACCTCTCGACCAGTGGACCACCGCATCCTCATTTTACGGGAACGTGGCGCACGTCGACATGCATGGCTTTCTGAGCGCCAGCAGCCGCGGCTGTTATCCTGACTCGTCGGGACTAGCGGCGCACCCCCCCCCCCCCCCCACCCCCACCCCGAAGGGCCGGCGAGTGACCCGCTCACCCTGGTTGACGATGAGCAGCACATTCTCCTCGCGGCCGAAGCGGCCGAACTTGAGCGCATTGGCCGGCTGGTCCAGCTGGAACGAGTCGACCAGCTGGCGGTCCTGGTAGGTGCGCACCTCGCCGCTGGTCAGCGACACCAGCAGCAGCTTCTGGCCGTGGCTGGCCAGGTCCATGGTGGTCATGCAGAGCAGGCCGGCTCCCAGCCGCAGACGCCACAGCAGCTTGCCCTGCGGACGCCGCCGACCGCCACGGCAGCACGTTATCTCGGCGCGTCGCTCCGGAGACGCGCAGTGTGCGGCCGTGCGTTCGAAAACGGTGCAGATGTATCAAGCTGTATCGAGTCCATAACTCTCCCGCCGTCCTTGTACACGTAGCAGGCGGTTCTGTCTCATCCCTCGAATACCACAGCAGCCCGCTTAGTTGATTAGAGGAGCATATCGCGGCAGTCCTGAGTCTGCTATGGAAATCCGGAGTATATAGTACAGGACAGGAGTCTGCGATCGGCGTCAGGGGCCTGTGGACGTCAAGAGTCGGCGGGTCTAAGTTTGCGGGCAGTCTCATGGCCTGAGATAAGAGTTAGAGGCCTGTTTTAGGGAACAGTAATACACAAAAGTCCGGAGTATGTGACGGAAGTCAGAAACATTTGAGGAGTCTGCGTCAGGAAGCTGTCAGTCTGCGATATGAATCAGTAAGTCACAACAGAAGTCCCGGCCCTGCCAGTCCATTACACAGACATCACAGTCGGAAACCAGGCCGGGAGCGGGCCCGCGAGTAGCGAAGCATCGAGCCCCTCCCTCAGGACGTGGCCGAGACGCAGCGCCCGCGAGAGCGACGCGCCCCGCTCACTGACGTGGTTGGAGAAGCAGTAGATGTGGTCGTCCATGCAGCCGACCAGGAAGGTCTTGTCGCGCCGCTCGAGGCCGACCGGCTGCGAGGAGAGCTCAGCCGTCAGCCGGCCGTCCTCCATGCCCCGCTTGGCCGTGTAGATCTTACCTGCGGGGCAGAGGCACAGCCGGCTAGGGCGCGGCGACAGGCACGGGCATCGCCGACTAGGCGGGGCGCGGGGGGGGGGGGGGCGGCTCGAATGACGGGGCTCGATGTGTCAGCAGGTCACGCGACGGATGGGACGTGAGAACATAGGCATTTGCCAAGTAGTATCTAGGTTCAGACTCTGACCAGAATAAAGTGGCTTTTCTTTTAAAATCGGCTTACGGCTTCCCTGCGCTCATAGCACTCGAGCGGTTCTCAACAACAGGTTTAGTTGAAATTGCACAAGAGAAGAAAATACATGGAGTGAAACTTTATGAAAGATGCATGTTGGGTCCAACAACAGAAAAGCGTACGTAATTCACTTTGCAGATAAACGCATTCAAAATATTCCAGTTAACCCATAGTGTAAAAACAAACCACGCTTTCAAAAAACTAGCCCCGAATAGCCAGCAACGCCAACATATATCAATGTGTAGTGGCGGAGCCAGGGGCAGAGTCCGGACGACCCAGGATCCACCAAACACGTTCGAAGAAGGACCACCGAAGCTTGAAACTTTCCTTAAAATTTAAATGCGTGGTGGGCTAAGCGAGCTATTCCTTCCTTGTACCCTCCACAGTGGCATGCCTAGGAGTTTGCCTAGGCTGGGGCCAAGCCTGATTAACTGGCAACTGGTATCCAAGGAGGCCGATCCTAACCCCTCTCAGGGGAAGGGGGAGGGAGGCATCTTTAGTTCTGGCCATTATTACACTCGAGTGCCCTTTTCTGACGTATCGGTGTCCATTATACTTGCTACGCATACGCTCTGGATGGCAAAGTCGCCCTCGCTCATCCAAATAAGAGAACCAGGTCTTCCTGGGGATTGTTTGAGCCGCTTCCGGAGGCTGGAAACCCTTTGTGAGCTTCGGCGATTCCATGAGGTTCCAAGCCAGAGTGCTTTCTGGACTATTTTGTGGGGTGGCTATTTTGGGACGTGGGATGGAGCAGACGCCTAAGACTGCATCAAATGACGTGTACGTTGCATGATTTAGCTTTAATAAAGAATAAACGAAGTGGGCGTTAACGAAATTTTCCTTCCAGGGCCCCGCGTACGCGGGCAGAACTGACCAATCACCAAGAATTCCCCCTCTCCCCCTCAACGAAGCATTTTGACTAGCCGCGCCACTGATAATTCCACTGTTTGAGCCTTTGCGACCACAGCTTGGTAACTTTTCTGTTGAGAACTACATAGCACCGTTCACGCAACTACCCCTCAATTGTGTGCCGTCTCGAATGTGGTTTCGTAAAACTAACCTCAGTCATGTTTCATAACTCTCAAAATGTGGCCTTACGAGGGACACGGCACGGTCCATCCGCAGTGGGCATGATTAGACGCTTTCCCGTTCTGAGGCAAGCCAAAAGCTAGCGGCTGCCGTCCCTGCATTCGTAATGTTCTCGACAAACGCATAAGCCCATCACCAGCATTTCCCGGCTCTCATAATGCGGATGATAGAAAAAGGCCAAAGGCATTACCTGGCTCCACCACGCAACACAGTCCTGGCAGGGTTCAACGCAAGGCGATCGAGGCTTCGACGATTGCTCTTGTGTGTCTCGATTATTCAATGTTGGCTAGTCCCGACGGCGTCATAACCAAACAAAGATGTCAACACCAACAGGGTAATGACAAACAACCTCATTGACAGCAAGACTCACGGCGGACCGGCGAGCCGGAAGCAGCCGCGCCCGTAACTCCCACAAAGTTATACCACGGGACCGCACACCTTATGATTTCGATATGCTTTCCAATTAAACGCCGATAATTATCATCATGATATAACACGGCGCCGATCTGTCCGCTGGCTGCCGGTACTGGGCGTCCGTACCGTTCCTGCAGGCGACCAGCATGCGGTACTCCACGTCGAACAGGCCCGTTACCGTCAGGATGGCGGGAACGCTAGGCAGGTGCAGCTGAAACACAGGCGGGCGTGGTGTCACATCTCGAGACGGGCACACAGTCGGGGGTCCGGATACGCCGACAGCTCCCGTCGGACAGACGAAGACCCGGGCTGCGGACGGACAGGCGGGCCCGGACTAACAGCAGCAGAGCGTCATGACACCGAACTACAGCCGACCGTATGACACCGACGACAAACGAACAGACGGCACCGGACCGGACCGCACTCGGCTCCGGACCGGACCGGACCGCACAAATGTCGTCTGCCCGGACGCCACACGACTTCAGCGTTAACGACGACATTCGATCCGTCGCGCCGTCACGCCGTGGACCGCAACGGCCCGGTGGCGCGCCGCCGGCGGCCGAGTCTCACGTTCATCAGCAGGGTGAACGCCTCCGGGTCGAGCACGTACACCTGGCAGCTCTCAGTGCCCAGCACAAGGCAACTGACAGCCTGCTCGTCGGACATGTTCTTCTTCATCGTCGTCATGCACGTGATGACCGTCTGGAGGAGGGGGTAAGAGTCAACGGAGGCTCAGTCGAGGTGCGTGGCACTGGAATCCGCAACACACATGGGATTGGACCGTGCTCTGTGCATGGTGTGTTTGGTTTGGTGTTGTTTTGTACTGCGTACATTGTGAACATGCCAAGAAATAATGTCGGCAAGAACATCGGATAGTTAGGGACAGGATGCAAAGTGATGTCTTACAGCGCGCTGAGGGCTGTGGTTCGCAGACAGCATTGAGACCACAGGTGGAAACGTATTCTACGTCAGGTCTTAGAGGTAACCTCAACAGCATGCAGTGCTTTGAGCACGGAGTGTTCTACCATCGGACAAAACAGGCTCTCATTTGATTTACGTGAGCGCGATTCTAATCTATTTCTATCATATGACGGCCAAGCAAAAGAAAACAAAACCACGCTAGAGCTAAATGCAGATCAAGACTACGAAAGACAATATTTCATGAAATTGACGGCCGACTGACGGACGGTGAGCATCATTCCGCTTGCTCAAATGCTCCAACTCGCCCAACCACGGCGCATCCCTTCCTTCAATACCGTCGCACGGTGTCATGGTCGACAAAAGTATGACAGACAGCAAGATCTCCGGGGCTTTAGCGTGCAGAAACATCTAGCACAAAACATTTGCTAGAAAATACTTACCAAGTTGGGTACGAACAAAAAGCTACAACTTTCTTTGGACACAGCTGCTTTCGCAACACCTGAAGCACATATACAGTTGCGTCCGGCCGCCTTCGTTGTCCGCGTCCCCCTGAATACGCACCCTTTTCTTGACCATGAAGTACTTGTGCGACTCGACGAAGGCCTCCCGCTGCTCCTGTGTGCGACACATCAGGAGGTGCTGGGTGCGCGTGGTCAGACAGTGGGCGCCCACGTCCTTCCGCAGCATCTCCAGCGTGTCATACAGCGTGGCGCAGTCGATCATGTCGTCCCTGGCCTGCCAGAAGGAGAGGACACTCACTGTGGGGAACGAGAATGCACCACGGAGCAAATTGCATCTGTGCACTCCAGATTCTTCACTGGACCACAGCATCATCATAATTCTAGTCAACACAAACAGCAAGCGTACAACCGATAAAAATAAAGAAGCATGTAAACCAAACATAACACAACTGGCAACTCTCGAGTTACAGGGAGTGTTCCACATTCGTAAGGGGTCTTGAACTAAAATAGTCATTTTGAAGATCATTCAGTGCGACTCACAGCTCCACCTTCTTAAGACTTAAAATCCTTAAGACTCTGAGCTTCACACCCGTTGATTGTGCGAACTATTTCGGGACCATTGGGGGCATGCACGGCGCTGTAGCAACATCATTCAAATCCTGCAACGCAATTGGCAATGCAGAAATCAAGGCCAGGAAGAATTCATCGTCGAGCCATTCACACCTGGCGTCCATGAGCACAATTCCCTAATAAATGGATGTCAATTGGCTCTAGATCAATGTTGAGCAGGATGTGCAATTTTCAATCACAACCAGTTAGTTGTTTGGATTAGAGCCCTTTTGACCACACACGGTTACTTAACGGCTATGAGATGAAGGAGAATGGGTAAATGTGGGGCAGAACTACATGTGCCAGAGGGCCAGCCGCCGAGCACTAACCCGCGAAGGGACCCTTCGGGGTATGCACTGGGAACCCGGTCGGGGTCCCCCTCCCCCCCCCCCCTCCCAGAGGGCCTCTTGGTCCACTCGTGGCTGTCGCACGCACCCTGTCCCGGGCAGGCGGGCGTAGCGAGGATCCCGGATTGGAGAAGAGGATAACAGAACAGAATCATCATGCTGTGTGCTATATAATATCAGATACTGGATACAATTGGTAGGTTTTGCCATGCAAATGCGACTTGTAATAGAATAACTTAAGAATAGCACCACAACCCAGTATATGAACGCAAGTAAACTTTTAAACCCACCGAAAAATACACAAGAACAATACCAGAAATGGTCAAAACACAAGGATGGCAATTTCACATGGCTAGTTTGGCAGCACCAAGACATCACACAAACATTTCATGATGCAATGAAAAAGTTCCAGGGTATGGTCAAACAATGAGGTAATGAGGAATAAAGAAACTAAATAGAGAAATTGTGTTGTCCAGAACAGTCTTTTCCCCTTCAAAGTACACCAACAGCTACAAGTAAGCTTATTTCATCACATCTGGTGCCTGATCCAATGTTTTCAACTGTGGAATATGGTCTTGAGAGTGGGCATCCCACCTCTTTGTACTTTTCACTTATGCTACACCAGACATGTGCGATTTGATCAGAAATACCAACCTTCTCGAAATCCTTCTGAATAGCTCAGAATTTCGATTTGAAGTAACCACTCGTGCCGAGAAATCTCAATTGACTCCCTGCTCACCACTATGAAAGTAATACATTTTATCTGCCTAGCTCTTTCCAATGTGTGTGTTCTGTGATGTTTGTTACGCCATAATTTATCAGAAAGTTCGTGTAAATAAATACCACCAAAGCTTGAATCATTCTGCTTAGAGAAAAATATATGTGAACATGAGGCTACTGCCCCATGAATTAAACAAAGTGTTATACTATAGCTTTGATTTCTCTCCTATGCTGTTCACCAGAATGACTCTTTTCGAAGGGCACACTGGCTTTGGGAATGGACGTATCACATGACCCATGCGACGGATTGGTTCAAGCTTCAGCCAACCAACTTCTCGGTAACAGACCCTTGCCCGCTGGGCCAATCGCAAACGTTCTTTTATTTGCATAATTTGGACTCAAAAATATTAAAATTGATGTCCTTATTATGACTTCGCAGTGCTGCAGTGACACTTCCCAGTGTTATTACATGACGTAATAAGTCCTGAGGTTTCAAAAGAATATGTTTTCGAAATATGCCCCAAAGGTGAGAATCTCCCTTTTACCCATCCGATCACGCGTGGTTCACACGCAAACAGATGACGGCAATCACGACAACCCCCAAGACGCGTCGAAGCCTCCTGGCACGCGCTCACCTGCGTCCAGAGGTCAAACTCGGACGGGTTAACCTCAAGCGTGGGCAGGGTGAACTTGAAGTAGGGTCGTAGATTTTTGTAGATGTATATGTAGGCGCCCGAGGCCACTGCGATGGCCGGCACGCGTGGCTCGGTCGTGTCCATGTGGAAGGCCACGACGGCGGTCGGCAGGTCCAGCAGCGTGTTCTCCGACATCAGAGATGTGCCGCGGAACACCTGCCGGCAAGCGGCGCCGTCAGGGGTGGGATTGGGGAGACGGGGGGGGGGGCGGTGGCACAAGGACAGCCCCTGGGGCGCTATGGCTGCTCATCACTGGCAGGCGGCTGCACTCTCCCATTCCTCCATAAAAACTGTGTTGCAAGGTCACGTTCAGTGATATCTGAGCATGATGGCTGGAAACAAATAAGTCAGCACCCATACTACAGCAAAAAGATTACACAAACACAATTATTCAATAGCTGGGTCAGCTACTTGAACAACAAAAGATCATGACACATTTTAGTACCAACAAAACTCAACCACTACATAGCCAGCATGTTGGCAATGCCAATGACAAGCTGGTGTTCTTGGATAAGTCTTGCCACATGCCTAATGGTGAATGCAGCGTGACCAATGGCAACATTACCTTGAGCTTCATCTGGTACATGCCAGTGCCCAGGTCAGCGACAATTAGCTTGGCATCACCATCACCATTAAGATCGGACAATGCGATGGATGAGTTGAAGGTGTAGAGTGAGGTCAGAGGGTCACTTAGAGCATCCAACCACTTATCAGACTTCTCTGGCCTGCAAGCAGGACAGCACCAATGAGCACACAGCACATGATATGACTGCATCTATTTGCAAGTCATGTAATACCAGCATCCATGACCACTTTGCTGATTCCACTCAAGCAAATCACACTCATATCTGACCACAAGCTGTTGAAGCAAGGTACACACTGGTTGATAAGCTGTAGGAAGCTTCACTGATATCTTTCAAGATGTTTCAGTAGATGTGGTACAATTAACAAAACACAAATTTTGTAAACATCTTTAAGTGTTGTCAATAAGTTGCAAATATCAAGGGGCTACAAAAATTCACACAGGGGCAAGCTGGCCAATGCACTAGTTGACCAACATAACCATCTAGAATAGACTAAGCAACATAAAAATCCTAGAAAATGACATACTGCTTCAGAGATGTGGTGCTTCCTAAATATGTCTTCTTGGATGTCATGCCTGCTATTGCTATGCCTGTGAAAAGATCAGAGTCCTGCTCAGAATAAAATAAAAAATGCACAAAAAGATCTCTCTCACATGGGATGAAATCTCATGATATATACACACAGTTAACAATAGGTGCCCGGCTTTTGATGCACATGTATTGAACTTTAGATCTCCCCGGTCCCTATGCTAATCTTACCTTTTTGACACATATCAAACCAATTTTGACATGACTCAACCATTTGAAAGTGGCCAAGTTATTTTTTTTAGTAAACTTGTTATATCTGACATGACCATGGGCTAGCAGGCTGACCAATTATCAAACAATAGCAATTGCCTGATTAAGCACCAAATAGTGTGCACTTGTGGGGTGACACATTGAGCTCTCAAGTCATTAACAAACTCTTTGCATACCACAAGAAAGTTGTATCATGACCCTTAGCACATCACTACTTGGCTAAACAACTCACGGCACTCTCAGCTGAGAACCTCACTTTCCAAAACTATCTGAACCAATAGAACCTAATGCGAAAGCCGTTGAACACTGGCATGATCAAATCCACGACGATTTCAGCAAGTGCGAGGCCTCCATCAGGAATGCATAAGTCTGGAGCTGTACTAAATCGTCTTACGGATAATGCCTTCCACCACCTACAATTGTGGTGTCGATATCATTGATTGGCTGAGGCTCGTGCTCAGAACACTAACAGAAATGCCGAAAAAAATATTTGTATTGTGTGCGCTAACATGAATCGCATTTTATGCTTCCATATCATAAAGGAAAGATATATCCATATCTTGAGGACTTGATTGTCCTCCACCCGCATAAAAAAACTGCTCCGCCGACGTGTCATTGGCGCCGAACCACGATCAATACTTATGCATGGGCCGGATAGTTCGGATCGAGGACGGGTCCCGGCTCAATTCGAATCACAGCTGCCCATGTAAACAGGGTAAGTGTATACATGGGCCGGATAGTTCGCATCGAGGACGGGTCCCGGCTCAGTTCGAATCACAGCTGCCCATGTAAAACAGGGTACTTGTTTCTCACAGGTTGATATACCAGGATAGTAACGAAATTCAAGCAAGTTTCAAATGCAAATTTAGAGAGATAAGAGAGAGAGAGAGGAGAGAGAGAGAGAGATAGAGAGAGAGAGAGAGAGAGAGAGAGAGAGAGAGAGAGAGAGAGAGAGAGATATAGATAGAGAGAGAAGAGAGAGAGAGAGAGAGAGGAGAGAGAGAGAGAGAGAGAGAGAGAGAGAGAGAGAGAGAGAGAGAGAGAGAGAGAGAGAGAGAGAGAGCGCGAGCGATAAAGCGAGGGAGAGAGCGAGAGAGCGAGAGAGAGCGCGAGAGCGAGGAAAGGTAGATGGCCCGACTGATATATGAATTTAAGTTGAAGCATTACCACATGTTCGGAAAATACCGCTAACTAAAAAGCTCGATTCCTCTGGAGAGTGATTGTTTTTTGCGTCATTTACGAAAGAAGTAATTATTTCGACCCTTATTTTTCAACACCACATGGAAGCATGCCAAACCGCATGGTTATGTTATTGCATCGACGCATGCCGGCTTTCGCTGGTAACATCCAACAGTTAGATGTCGAGCGCCCTCTTACACTGTCGTTCATTTTGAATTTTCATACATAGCGTGTAAAGACGCGGGCTCCAGAAGCTGTGCATTTTATTCAGCATCATCCCAAATGCAGTGTATGAGGCAACAAGCCGACAGTGCAAGACCGGTAGTTCCCACTTGTGACGCAAGCCATTGTGCCCAAAATTAATGCCGAGTAAACGTTGATTGAGAAGCCATACACAAACACAAATCTGATGGTTTTCTTAAGCGCAGGACATGGCGCCACCGGTGTTGGTCTGGATCCAGGGCAGCACGTGGGTGACGCGGGCGTACACGCCCGGGAAGCCGGGCAGAGCACAGCCCCGACCCCACGAGACGACGCCGATGAGGGAGTAGCGGTCGGACTCGAGGCTGACAAGCGGGCCGCCGCTGTCGCCCTGGCACGAGTCCTTGCCGCCCGCACTGAGACCGGCACAGATCATGGACGGGTTGATGCTGCTGTATGACGACCTGCAGGACGGTGTTGGAGATGACGGGCACGGTGACCTCCCTCAGAGTGGTGGCCTGTGAGCCGCCGGAGCTGGTGCTACCCCAGCCGCTGACGATCGCGTCAACGCCGACAAAGTCCTTACCAGCGGTGGGCAGACAGGCCGGTGCCAGGGTGTTGTCGCTTGGGAAAGTAATGGGGTTGGTCAGCTTCAGCAGCGAGAAGTCGTAGCCGGAGCCGGACGCGGACGAGTAGCTCGGGTGGTCGATGATCTGCTGCACACTGGCGCGCATCTGACCGTCGTTGCTGCCGATGCGGTGCTCCTTGAGCAGGACCTCGATCTGACTGGGTGATGATCCGGCCGTACAGTGGGCCGCCGTCATCACGTAACGGTCGTTGATGACGGTGCCACCGCACCAGGTGCGGGTGCCGCCGG